>NC_084844.1:4929184-5204184 GCF_033115175.1 Lepus europaeus | reverse complement strand
TCACATGCTGCTGATCCCACCCTCTGTGGCTCTTGGGGAAAAAAAACCCACATTGTACCCGATACAGAATCCGTTGTGTGCCTTGGAGGGGATGCTGGCTCTCCCAGCCTCAGTGACGGAGCTCCGGGTTCCGCGGGTGCTCTTGGAAGTAATGGGCCCATGTTACAGATGTGCAGACTCCGGGGAGCATAGAGGCCGGGGGTGGGGGTGGGGGGGACCAAGAGCGCGACTGGAACCCAGAGAGCCCAGATTCCTGGAGTTCTCTGTCCGCTGGAACTAGCTCCTTCCAGCTTGGGGTCTGAGCAAATTAAAGAGTTCTCTGAGCCTCTCGCAGAGGGGTTGTGAAGGTGTATGTAGGATCCCCAGCATGCTGTCTAGCACTTGCTGGGTTTTTATTATTTATTTAAAGATTTATTTATCTGAAAGAGTTACACAGAGAGAGGAGAGGCAGAGAGAGAGATAGAGAGAGGTCTTCTATCTGCTGGTTCACTCCCCAATTGGCTGCAACGGCTGGAGCTGTGGCAATCCAAAGCCAGGAGCTTCTTCTGGGTCTCCCACATGGGTGCAGGGGCCCAAGGACTTGGGCCATCCTCTGCTGCTTTCCCAGGCCATAGCAGAGAGCTGGATCAGAAGTGGAGCAGCCGGGACTCAAACCAGTACCCATATGGGATGCTGGCACTGCAGGCAGTAGCTTTACCAACTACACCACAGCACCGGCCCCAACTTGCTGGGTTTTTAATGCATGTTTGTGTTCATTAATTTTAAGTAACCACTAGGTAATTCACTGGCTGACTTTTTTTAGGAAATAATTTTTGGGGTCAGCATTGTGGCTCTGCTGCCTGCCATGCCAGCATCCCTCAAGGGCCCCAGTTGAGACCTGGCTGCTCCGTTTCTGATCCAGCTCCCTGCTAATGTGCCTGGGAAAGTAGCGGAAGATGGCCCAACTCCTTGGGACCCTGCACCCACGTGGGAAACCCGGCTGAAGCTCCTGGCTTTGGCCTGGCCCAGCCCTGGCTGTTGAGGCCATCTGGGGAGTGAATAGCAGATGGAAGATTGATCTCTGTCTCTCCCTCTCTGTAATTCTGCCTTTCAAATAGATTTTAAAATATTTTAAAAATTATTTTCATGTTTTTATTTGAAAGGCAAAGAGATTTTCTGACCACTGGGCCAGGCTGAAGCCAGGAGCCTGGAACTCAGAACAGAGCTCCCACATCGGTGTCAGGGACATAAACGCTTGGACCATTACCTGCTGCCTCCCAGGGTGTGCGTTCGCAGGATCTCAGAATTGGAAGCAGACCCAGGACTCAAACCTAGGCATACCATACAGCACGTGGGTGTCCCAAGTGGTGTAGTAACCGCTACACCAAACACCAGCTATGATGTTTTGGTGCTACGCCAAACACCAGCCCCTGATTTCTTGTATTAGTGTTTGCTGTATCTTTCTGTAGTTTGGCACATCAGTTATTTCTGTGATTGTCAGTCGAGGGGATGGTATGGGGGGTGGGGGTGGAGTAGGATCGGTAGAAAGGTGAATCTCCTCCTGGGTTTTTGGGACCATTACGGTGTCATTGGGGGATGTCATTAATGGGGATGTTTTGGGTACAAGAACTGCGTGGAGGCAGGAAAAGGTTGAGAACCACTGAAAGGAGAAAAACCACTGTGGTGTCTTTATGGAACTCCTGGCAAAAGAAGGGCCAGCCTGCGTGCTCTAAAGAGGGAGCCGAGACGTTTTTAAAGCGATGGTGCTGGTAGGCTTCATTATCTCAAAGTCAAATAAAAATGACCTCTGGAATGAAAAGTTTGAAAATCACTGTACCGATCAGAACATATCAGAAGGCAGACCGTGTTAACCCTGCAGTGGAGAGCATACTCAGATACAAGCCACACTCTACGTCTCACTTCAGCTTCTGTGTCAGCTCTGACTTCCACACTCGCCGGTTCCCTTTGTCAGAGCTACACACAGGGAAACTGGTGGATTCTATGCGTTGACCAGGGAGGTGCAACACGAGTACAAACCATCCCCTTGATAATCAGTCCCCAAATAACTGCAAGCTAACTCCCCCCCCCCCGCCCCACCACGCCCCTTGTTCGTGGTGAGTGGACCTCAGCAGATTAGCCCGGGAGGGCAGGGGCTGGGTGGCTGGAATGGCAGGGGACAAAGCCCTGCACGTTTCTATTTTGAGAAGCTGAGGGAGTGCCAGCTCCTAGGGTGGAGATCTGCCTTTTGGAAGTCTTAGCTCCTGTAGAACTGACGAGAGGTGAAGAGCGCAGTCCCTCAGTTCTCTTCTCCCCCTTCCCCCTAAATAAGGCTCAGGAGCGCTACCGTGAGAAGTACCCACACCCACAGCCTTGTTGGACCCAGGCAGAGGAGTCAAGTGTGAGCTGGAAAGACACAAGCTTCCAGGTCCATTCCTGGTGTTGCAGCGGGGAAGCTCCGGGCCAGGCTGAACCAGTGTCAGCGTTGGCCAGCTTGCTGCAGGGTCAGTGTTGTTTTCCTGACTTTATAGGACACGCAGGCTCCTCTAAAACTGTGGTTTCAACCCCAGTCTCTGAGCCATCCTGGATTTGTTGACAGCAGCCCAGGTGAACGAAAGGTTAGGCCAGGCTGAAGCGGGAATGTTTTCCTCCCGGAATGTGTGGCTTGGTGATCAGGGGTTTGTGTAATGAGGAGCTTTGCCTGTGGCTGCTGAGGCGGTAGTAAACCGTGTAGGTCCCATGGCACAGCAAGTAGGGTAAGGGCCAGATGTAGACCCAGCCCTGCTGGTGGAGTCAGGCCGGGCAAAGCTCACCCTGATTGCTTTGAGCTTTGCCAGCTGCAGAGCCCAGAAGTGATGGGGGATGAGGGTTGCCTAAGAGAAGGAGAGCCATGCAGGGCGCAGAGTGGCGTGTGGGAGACCAGATGTTTTAGTGTGATTATATGACCCGGTTTTTGTATTTGCAAGATCCTCTGGAAGAGATCTTTTGTGATGCCAGACATCCTCAATAGGAGATGAGCAGAAGAAATATACCAGGGAGAGAGTCACAGAGTGTAAACTTCCACTAAGTTGACATGGAACCCAAGGGCGGGGATGCTGCTTAGTAAGACAGTGCAGGGCCTTTTGGGAAACAGAGGTAGAAGCTGCTGGTTTTTTTTTTTTTTTTTTTATTGTGGTAAAATATACATCAATTTATCATTTTATTTGTTTATTTGAGATGGAGAGAGAGAGAGAAGACACAGTGTCTGGTGTGATGGCACAGCAGGTTAAGCAGCCACTTTTTTTTTTTTTGGACAGGCAGAGTTAGACAGTCAGAGAGAGAGACAGAGAGAAAGGTCTTCCTTCCGTTGGTTCACCCCCCAAGTGGCCGCTACGGCTGGTACATTGCGGCCAGTGTGTTTTGCCGATCCGAAGCCAGGAGCCAGGTGCTTCCTCCTGGTCTCCCATTTGGGTGCATGCGCCCAAGGACCTGGACCATGCTGCACTGCCTTCCCGGGCCACATCAGAGAGCTGGCCTGGAAGAGGAGCAGCCAGGACTAGAAGCTGGGGTGCCGGTGCCGCAGGTGGAGGATTAGCCTAGTGAGCTGCAGTGCTGGCCAAGCAGCCACTTTCGACATCAGTATCCCCTCTCAGAGTGCCGGTCTGAGTCCTGTCTACTGCATTTCCAATCCAGCTGCCCTCTAATGAGACAGTGAAAGATGCTCAAGTACTTGGCCCCCTGCCGCCCTCATGAGAGACCCGGATGGAGTTCCTGGCTCCTGGCTTCAGCCTGGCCCAGCTCTGGCCATCTGGGGGAAGTCAACAAGCAGGTGGAAGATCTTTCTGTTTCTCCCTCTCTCTGTCATTTTGCCTTTCAAATAAATAAATAAGTAAATTTTTAAATCAAAAGGCAAAAGTCAAAGATGCAAAAATATATTCAGTAAAAGTTTTCCCTGCTACTCCTGGCCCCATCTATTCAGTTCCCACGTGTGATTTTGTGTGTGTGTGTGTGTGGATTAGGCTTTTGTTATTGAATCTGAAATCCATGCCAAGGTCACAATTCTCCCATCTCTTCTAGGAGTTTCACAGTTTCACTTCTGTATGGGTCTCTGATCCATTTTGTGTTCATTTTTCTAGCTGGTACAAGTTATATTTCCAAGGTTATTGTTATTTTTTACATCTGAATATTCAGATGTTCCAGCACCATTTGTTGAAACCCTTTGTCTTTTCCCCCCTGACTTGCCTGTGTGCCTTTCTCAAAAATCAATTGACAGTTTATGTCTAGATCTATTTCTGGGCTCTCATATTAGGCTGATACCGCACTGCTTTGCTTACTGTAACTTTGTGAGTCTTGACGTCATGTGGGGAGCCTTCCAATTTGCTTTCTTGTTGTCATCTAATTTGAATGTCTCCTATGAGTAGAGTTGAGCATCTTTTCATATGTAGAAGCCACCGGGTCTCTCAGGAAGAGACCAGAGTTACCTCCCTCCTACCCTCCACCAGGCATATTAATTATCTCTCGAATTTCCCAGCCTCTGAGTGGTGGTCTCTCGCAATGAGGAACTCACTGCCTCACAGGGAAGTCTATTCCTTCCTTCCTTCCTTTCTTTCTTTCTTTTTTTTTTTTCTAATTAATTTATTCAAGAGACAGAGACAGGGAGGAGACAGAGTTCCCATTCACTAGTTCACTCCCCCAAAAGCCTACGGTAGCTGGGCGCTAATGCCAGGAGCCTGGAACAGCATCCTAGTCTCCCACATGGGTGACAGGGTGGCAGTGCCTCCCGGGGTCTGCACTAGAAGGAAGCTGGAGTCGGTAGCCAGAGCTGGGACTCTAACCCAGGTACTTGGATACTGGGGATGGGACCTTAACTGCTAGGCTAAATGCTGCTTCCCTGCCCCCTCTAAGAAACGTGCAGTGGCAGGCTGCCTCCTCCAGCACTTGCCCCCTGCCCTAGTCCCTGTTTGGGGTTCTCCCTGAGTACCGCCTGCCCCTTCTTTTCCTCGGCTGTCCTACCTCTCCAGCCCTGCCCTCGCCCCGTGTGTGTTTTTGATGTTGTGACTGAATGTCTTCAGTTCTCCCAACTGTTTCTTGTGCCACGGTTTCTCCCACTTGATTGCTGCTCTCTGGAAGCCTTCTAGTTTTGCTGGTGTCCCTCTTAAAGTATGTGATGCACAATTGAACAAAATATTCCGGTGTGCTTTGGGGTGTACAGAAAGCTGACTCCACCCCTCTTGCTGGGGACACAGCATATCTGTTCATGTAGCCTAAATGAGAATAAAATTTGGGTGACCACACTCACTTATAGTATTGAAACTGCATTTAATTAAGCCTTTTGTGGTAGACTTACACACTGGTTTTTGGATATAAGTACAGAGCTTAATGTTTTTCCCAGTTAAATTGAGCCTATTAGATTTGGCCCATCATGCCAGCCTGTTGAGATCTTCTTGGATCTTGACTTTGATCTCCTTTCCAGATTTGTGCTTTCTAAGAATTCGATTAGCATACCATCTGTTTCCTCACCCAAGTCATTGATAACACATTGGACCCCACCGAGGGTAGAACTCGGGCTTGCTGTTGAAAACCTCCCTGCTGCTTGACATTAACCTGTCAATTAGTTCCCTCTGGGCACTGCTGTTCAACTGAATACAAATCCGCAGCTGGTGTTTTTGGTACGTGGGCGTGGCTAGAATGCAAACCCAGCTAATGAAGATCCTGTTAGAAGGGATAAGGAGGGGGGCTGGCGCTGCAGGCTGTGCCACATGTGCCAGTTCCTGTCCTGGCTGCTCCACTTCTGATCCAGCTCCCTGCTAAGGCTCCTGGGAAAGCAGCAGAAGATGGCCCAAGTGCCTGGGCCCCTGTCTCCATGTAGGAGAGCTAGAAGAATTTCCTGGCTCCTGGCTTCAGCCTGGCCCAGCTCAAGTGGTTGCAGCATTTGGGAAGTGAGCGAGTGGATGGAAAATCTCTCTCTCTCTCTCTCTAACCCTGCCTTTCCAATAAATAAATAAATAAATCTAAAAATAAATAAATTTAAGAAGGGATTAGAAGGACAGCCAACTCCTCATCTTGCCCTCAACCTGAGCCTCGGGCACCCACTTAGCTCCTTTTGACCGTGGCTCTGAGCCTGACAGCAGGAAGCACCCATCTCTGTGTTTTTACAGCTGCTATTGTAGTCTCTGTCTGCATACTTGGTAGACCAAGATTATTATCATTTTCTTCTAACTCTAATGCATGTAATTTTTAAGTGTTTATTTATTTATTTAAGAGGTAGAGTTATGGAGAGACAGAAGGAGAGAGAGAGAGAGAAAGAGAGAGATGTCTTCTGTCCATTAGTTCTCTTCCCAAATAGCCACATGACAGGAGCTGGGCCAGGCCAAAGACAGGAGCCTGGGGCTTTCTCTAGGTCTCCCATGTGGGTGCAGGGGCCCAAGGACTTGAGCTGTCCTCCACTGCCTTCCCAGGTGCATTAGCAGGGAGCTGGATCGGTAGTGGAACATCCGGGACTTGAACCAGTGCCCGTATGGGATGCCGGTGCTGCAGGCCATGGCTTTAACCAGCTGCACCACAGCACCAGCCCCCTAATGCCTATACTTTTTAAAAAACTATTTATTCACAAGGCAGAAAGAGAAAGAGACAGATATCTTTCATCTGCTGGTTCACTCCCAAATGCCTGTAACAGTCAGAGCTAGGCCAGGCTGAAGCCAGGAGCTGAGAACTCCATCCAGGTCCCCCATATGGGTGGCAGGAGCCCAAGTACTTGAGCATCGTCTGTTGCCTCCCAGAGTGTGCATTAGCAGGGAGCTGGAATTGGAAGAGGAGCTGGGACTCAAACCCAAGCACTCCAATATTGGATGTGAGCGTCCCAAACCGCATTTTTTTTTTTTTTTTACCCAAGCACTCCAATATTGGATGTGAGCGTCCCAAACCGCATTTTTTTTTTTTTTTACCCAAGCACTCCAATATTGGATGTGAGCGTCCCAAACCGCATTTTTTTTTGACAGGCAGAGTGGACAGTGAGAGAGAGACAGAGAGAAAGGTCTTCCTTTTGCCGTTGGTTCACCCTCCAATGGCCGCCGTGGTAGGCGCGCTGCGGCCGGCGCACCACGCTGATCCGATGGCAGGAGCCAGGTGCTTATCCTGGTCTCCCATGGGGTGCAGGGCCCAAGGACTTGGGCCATCCTCCACTGCACTCCCTGGCCACAGCAGAGAGCTGGCCTGGAAGAGGGGCAACTGGGACAGGATCGGTGCCCCGACCGGGACTAGAACCCGGTGTGCCGGCGCCGCAAGGCGGAGGATTAACCTAGTGAGCCGCGGCGCCGGCCCCAAACCGCATTTTTACCCCTGTGCCCAACACCCACCACTGCCTGTGATTTCTTTCCCTTCTCCCGTTGATCTGTTCTCTACCCTCTTAAAATACTGGGGTACTGGGGTGTGCTCAGAAAGCTGAGTGGCTCCTCAATGCCTCTTTCTTTATCGGCCCCGGTCCCTGTCCTGTGTGGTCTGTCGTTTCTTCACTCCCCCTTTAACCAGGCTTTCTGATCTCACCAAGCGGATGCAGTCACCGTCTCGAGAAGGCTGCCTGCATTTCCTCCCTGGGACCTTTGTTGGGTCCTCCAGTTCCCGCTTGGGTTACCCTCCCTCGCCTCACTGCTCAGCTTTCTTAGGTGTACAGCTTCGGCCTCACCTCTTCTGGGAAGTTTTTCCCTGGGACCCTCAGCCCACGCTTAATTCTCCCTGCAGCTCCTGTTGTTGGTAATTAATTCCTGTTTAGTACTTCATTGCCAACTTGAATTTTAGTAATTTTTTTTGGTAGTAGCCCCAAACTGGCTATATTAGAAATCTATCTCCGAGGGGCCAGCGCTGTGACATAGTGGGTAAACCTGCTGCTTATAGCGCCAGCATAGCATGTGGAATGCTGGTTCGAGTCCCGGCTGCTCCACTTCTGATCCAGCTCCCTGCTCATGTGCCTGGGAAAGGAGCAGAAGATGGCCCAGTGTTGGGCCCCTGTTCCCACATGGGAGACCTGGAAGAAGCGCTTGGCTCCTGGCTTTGGATTGACGCAGCTCATGCCGTTGTGGCCTTTTGGGGAGTGAACCAGCGGAAGGGGATATCTCTCTGTCTCTCCCTCTGTAGCTCTGCCTTTCAAATAAATAAATAAATAAATCTTTAAAAATTTTAAAAATAGAAATCCATCTAGGGAAGAGACCATTTTCTTATAGTTCTTTGGAAGGGACATTGCTTCAACATACAATTGCCTGATGTAGTTTACACACAGTAGGTACACAGTAAGTCTTGTTTACTTCATCCTTCTCTCTCATGCTCCCCCAAAGTCGAGCAGGTGCTAGATTTTATAGATGTTGTTGAGCTGATTTAGTTGGATCTCAGATTCCACCTTACTTCCTAAAAAATCAAGTCTATTGAGACAAAATTCAGACAGAATAAAATATATCTATTTAGAGTCTGAAGAACTTTGACAGGCCTATGCACCGATGTCCCCGTCGCAGAATCCAGATACTGAACACAGCTCCCTGTGCCCTTGGCAGTCATCTCTCCTTGTCCAGGCAGCCACTGATTGGCTTCCTGTTATTATAGATCAGTTTTGCCTCTTCTAACTTCTATATGCATGGAATCATTCACTGTGTACCCGTCTGAGTCCTCTCTCTCAACAGATGTGTTTGAGACTCAGCCATACCGTGGTGTATATTAGAATTTTGTTTGGGTTCATTGCTGGGTAGAATTCCATGACATGGGAATACCACGATCTGTTCATTTGTTCCCCTGTGGGTGGGCCATTGGGATTGTTTCTAGTTGTTGGATATTTTGAACAAAACTGCTTTGAACATTCATGTATAATTTGAGGGCTTTTTTTTCATTGCTGGATCCTATAGTAAATGTTTGCAGTACTCAACTTTCTAAGAAATTGCCCAACTGTAAGTGGTTGTACCATGTTCCATTCCCACCAGCAATTTAGGAGTTCATCCCCTCACCAGTGCTAGGTATTGTCAATCTTTTTCATTTTAGTTGTTCTAATAGGCAGAAGCTGATATTGTGTGTTTTTTTTTTAATATTTATTTATTTATTTATTTATTTTTTTGACAGGCAGAGTGGACAGTGAGAGAGAGAGACAGAGAGAAAGGTCTTCCTTTTGCCGTTGGTTCACCCTCCAATGGCCGCCACGGCTTGCGCGCTGCGGCCAGTGCACCACGCTGATCCGATGGCAGGAGCCAGGTGCTTTTCCTGGTCTCCCCTGGGGTGCAGGGCCCAAGCCCTTGGGCCATCCTCCACTGCACTCCCGGGCCATAGCAGAGAGCTGGCCTGGAAGAGGGGCAACCGGGACAGAATCCGGCGCCCTGACCGGGACTGGAACCCGGTGTGCTGGCGCCACTGGGCGGAGGATTAGCCTGTTGAGCCACGGCGCCGGCCAGTCTTTTTTTTTTTTTTTTTTTTTTTTTTTTTAAGATTTATTTTATATATTTGAAAGACAGAGAGAGGTAGAGACACAGAGAGAGGTTTCCCATCCACTGGTTCACTCCCCAGATGGCTGCAATGGCCAGAGCTGTGCCGATCTGAAGCCAGGAGCCAGGAGCCTCTTCCGGGTCTCCCATGTAGGTGCAGGGGCCCAAGGACTTGGGCTATCTTCTACTGCCTTCTCAGGCCATAGCAGAGAGCTAGATCAGAAGAGCAGCTGGGACTAGAACTGGCGCCCAGATGGGTTGCTGGCGCTGCAGGCCGAGTCTTTAACCCGCTGCTCCACAGCCCCAGCCCCGCTGGTACCATTTAAAAAAAATTTTTTTTTTAAATTTATTTGGAAGGCCAAGAGACAGAGACAGAGACAGAAATCTTCCAGCTTCTGGTTCCCTCCCCAGATGCCTGCAGCATTTGGGGTTGGGAGAGGCCAAAGCCAGGAACTGGGAACTCAGTCTGAGTCTGCCGTTGGGTGACGGAGACCCAGTACTTGGGCCACCACTGCCTTCTCAGCACACATCAGCAGGAAGCTGGAGTCAGAAGCAGAGCCTGGACTCAAACCCAGGCCCTGTGCTATGGGACGGGTGTTCCAGGCAGTGTCCTAGCTGCTATGTAAAATGCCTGCCCCAGTACCACTTGCATTAAACCTCAGATCAGGCACTTTGAGTTCTCTTTGCTTTTCTTTTACAAAATTCTTTTGCCTATTCTAGGTCTTTTACTTCTATATAAATTTTGGAGTCATCTTGTCAATTTCTACAAAAGTGCCAACTACAACTTTGATTGAGATCATATTGAATCTATAGATAGGTTTAGTGGTAATTGGCATCTTACTATTGAACCCTCCAATCCATTAGTTTGGTATACCTCTCCACTTATTTAGGTTTTCTTTAATTTCTTTTTTTTTTAAAGATTTATTTATTTATTTGAAAGTCAGAGTTACACACAGAGGGAAGGAGAGGCAGAGACAGAAAGAGAGAGAGGTCTTCCATCCGCTGGTTCACTCCCCAGATGGCCACAACAGCCAGAGCTACAGCTATCTGGAGCCAGGAGCCAGGAGCTTCCTCTGGGTCTCCCATGTGGGTGCAGGGGCCCAAGGACTTGGGCCATCCTCCACTGTCTTCCCAGGCCATAGCAGAGAGCTGGATTGGAACTGGAGCAGCCAGGACTTGAACCGGTGTCCATATGGGATGCTGCCACTGCAGGCAATTGCTTTACCCACTATGCCACATCACCGGCCCCAGTTTTCTTTAATTTATTTCAGCAGGGGACAGTTCTTACATATATTTTTATTAAAGTTATCCCTAGGGGCCGACATTGTGACATAGATGGTAAAGCTGCCTCCTGTGATACCAGCATCCCATATGGATGCCAGTTCAAGTCCTAGCTGCACTACTTCCAATCTGGCTCCCTGCTAATGTGCCTGGGAAAAGCAGTGGAAGATGGCCCAAGTGCCTGGGCCCCTGCACCCATGTGGGAGATCCGGAAGAAGCTCCTGGCTCCTGGCTTCGGTCTGGCACAGCCCTGGCCATTGAGGCCATTTAGGGAGTGAGCCAGCTGATGGAAGATCTCTCTCTCTGCCTTTCAAATAAATAAATAAATCTTTAAAACAAAAAGAGGGGGAGTCATCCCTAAGTATTTCATGGGTGTTTTTTACACTATTAAATCACATCTAGGCCAGCGCCACGGCTCAATAGGCTAATCCTCCACCTGTGGCACTGGCACCCCAGGTTCTATTCCCGATCGGGGTGCCGGATGCTGTCCTGGTTGCTCCTCTTCCAGGCCAGCTCTCTGCTATGGCCCAGGAGTGCAGTGGAGGATGGCCCAAGTGCTTGGGCCCTGCACCCCATGGGAGGCCAGGAGAAGCACCTGGCTCCTGGCTTCAAATCAGCATGGGGCGCCGGCCGCAGCAGCCATTGTGGGGTGAACCAATGGAAAAGGAAGACCTTCCTCTCTGTCTCTCTCTCTGACTGTCTAACTCTGCCTGTCAAAAAAAAAAAAAAAAAGTTAAATCACATTTAAAATTTTTCTTTCTTTTTTTAAAATGATGCATTTACTTATTTGAAAGGCAAAGTAACAGAGAGAGAGAGAGGAGAGCCAGAGAACTCTGTCTGCCTGTTCATTCTCCAGATTCCTGCAACAATCAAGGCTGGGCCAAGCTGAGCCAGGAGCTAGGAACTCCGTCTGGGTCTCCCTCATGGGGGTAGGAACCCAAGTCCTTGGGCTGTCATCTTCTGCCTCCTAGGTACATCCGCAGGGAACTGGATCAGACATGGAGCAGCCAGGACTCCAGCCAGCACTCTGGTACAGGCCACAACATCTGCCCCAGAAACTTCTATTTCCTAGAAGTTCATTATCAGAATAGAAATTTAATTTACATTTGTATTTTGACTTTGTAGCCTGCAGTCTTGCATGTTTATTTTAAAGATTTATTATTGATTTTCAAAGAGTTATAGTGACAGAGGGAGAGACAGGCCAAGAGGAATCTTCCATCTGCTAGTTCACTCCCCAGATGGCTACAACAACCTGTGCAGGGCCAGGATGAAGCCAGGAGCCAGGAGCTTCCTCTGGTTCTCCCACACGGGTGCAGGGCCCAAGGACTTGGACATTAGCAGGGAGTTGGATCAGAAGTGGAGCAGTCAGGATTCAAACTGGCACCCATGTGGGATGCTGGTATCACAGGTGGGAGCTTTACCTGCTGCGCCATGATGCTGGCCTCTGTTCTAGAATTTTATTTGTAGATTCTCTTAGGATATTTTTCATATATGTTCTAGTCTTCTACACGTAAAGACAGTTTTGCTAATTTCTTTCTCATAGTATGCCTTTGATTTCCTGTCTTAGTTTTGAATCCTTATCTTGGCCTAGGTGACATTTGGTTTCTATTTCTTATTTGCTGCTCTTTATTTAGTACCTAGTGTGTACCAGATGTTGTACTAGAGCCTCATGTGTACTAGTTTGCATAGTTCTTGTAGGACCTCTGTGAACAAAGACACAGAGGCGTAGAGGAATAAAGAATTTGCCATTGTTATTGGCATTTGATACATTTTGGAGCTAGGATTTTTGGCTCTGAAACCCGTGCTTTTTGCCACGATGGGCCGGGAGCAGGACTGGCCCTTTAAGGTTTCAGAGCAGACCATTAAGAACAGTTCTTTCCCAAATTTCCCATGCATGGGACGATGGGAAAACAGAAACTCTTAGAAAAATGTCCTGTTCCCGGCTGCCCTGTCTGTACTGCTGTGGCTTCCAGCTGGCCACAGTTACGTCACTGCAGTGTCGTGGAAGGAGTGAGCAGGCACACTCCCTGGCTGGCTCCGGTGCTTTTCCCTGTGTGGCGACTGCCTCTTCCAGCCCCTGCTGGGGTGGGGTGTCGTGGGGGCCTCGGGCAGCCTGAGTCAGGGAGCAGCCTCCGGGAGAAGAGCGTTTGGCCTTTCAGGATCCCGTCTCAGTCGGCTGCCAAAAACCCAGTGTCACTGTGCTGCAAGGCCACTTCCAACGTCACCGTCTCTGACCCTTCAGGGCCGGCCCAGCTTTGAAAGCCCTGACTGGAAAGGCAGGGCAGGGAGGCTTGGCAGCGTGGCCTGTGACATCAGCACTGGTGCTGCTCGGGAAGGAGTGGGGTGGAATTTTGGAGTGGAGCTGGCGACTGCGGGACCTGGGCCTCCTGGCCGGACCTCCTAGACACAGCTTTTTTATTGTCCTGACAGCTGTTTCATGGGTCAGTTCTCCTGGGCTTCTGCCTGGCTCCTCTTAATGAGGCTCGCTGCAGGCCCCACAAAGAACTGCGCTTGTCAGCAGGTCCTGCTCTCTCCGAGACAAGTCACCTGGCACCCAACCAGGTTACTCAGTGTCACTTTTTACCCAAACACGCTGTGACCCGACACCGTGGAGGTTGTGCTGGGGTGAGAGGTCAGGGCTTGCTGTGTGTGTGTGATGTGGGTGGGGAGGTCGGGTGAATCGCCACTCTCCAGCCACCTGGCCTGCTTCTGTCACACTCCTGGTCAGACGGGCTGGCCCTTGCTTGTGGACGTCTGCCCTCAGAGGCACGAAAGGCTGGGGTCCACGGCCGTGCAGTTGGCACGTGAGGTGCGTTTTTCCGGCAAACGGGAAGAGACGGAGCCGCTCTCACCGGCGGCAGACTGAGCACGTCTCCTTCCGTCCTGCCTGCTGCTCTCCCTGCTCCTCCTGGAGCTGCACTGAGAGCCCAGTTGACCATAACGCCGAGCTTCCCCCTAGCTTTAAAAAAAGGGTATCTATTTGAAAGGGGGGGGACTCCTGTCTTCTGAGGAACCCAGTGCAGGTGTCTCACGTGGGAGGCAGGGACCCAGCTTCTTGGCCATCACCTCTGCTTCCCAGGGTGCTCATGAGCAGTGAGATGGAACAGGAAGTAGAGCAGGGACATGAACCCAGGCATTCCGACACCGGATGCAGGCGTCTCAACTGGCGTCCTAACCACCCGGCCGAATGCTTGCCCCTTTAACCCCAACTTACACAAACGCTGATAAGCCGCGGCTTTTCCTGTCTGCTGGAAGTCACTGACTGACGGAGTACATGTGGGACAGAACACAGCGTGCCGCTGAAAATGAAGGCTAAAAGGTCGCACGCTTGTACCTCTGCAGGCTCTCTCCGGAGCCCTCTTCCCCCTGGCCTCGGGGAGGGGCGCCGGTCCAGCACTGATGGCTTGGGGGAGGCACTGCTGCCAGGCAGGGCCAGCCGGGGCCGGTGGTCCAGCGGGGCCAGTTCTCTTGTGTGTTCTCTGGTTTAGGTGGTCCTCGATAGCTGCCCGTGCCTGCACCTTCCTGGACCTACTCGATTTCTTTCTTTTCTCCCCGCCAGATGCTGTGACTGTGAGACGTGATTGCTGGGGTTTGCTCATGTTGGGAAGGAGCCTTCCTTTTGGGGGTGACCACACTCATCTGGGCATGCCTGCAGCACTCTGGGCCCATGGACCTGAAGGAGAAGCATGTGGTAGGCCGTGTCCTCTTACCTCTGGGCATTGTATGGGGCGCTCTCCTGGATTTTCCCTACTTGCTTTGGCCTGGGAGGTCCTCTCAGGGGATTTTAAACCCAAAGTGAGGGCGGGGGTGTGTGTGATGAGACTGGGATGGGTGGCTGAGACCCCTGCTGAGAGGCAGTGTTGCCGGGCTGGGAAGCTTGGAGTAAGGATGAGGGAAGAACAGGGAACGCGGCCACGTGGCGGTGGGCCGTCTGATCTGGGCTGGCTCCGCGCCATGCTTCCACTTCTTGCCCAGGGGTGTGTAATTTAGTTTGTTTGCTCCTTGCTGGGGCTGTGCCCCAACCTGCTGAGCCGTGTTGGGTACTGTTGGGCACCCTGTCTGTGGTTAGGGACAATCTTCCCAATCAGATTCCAAACACAGCTACTTCATCAGCGGGGGGTGAGCTCCCAGGAGGTCCAGGCCATCCGTAAGCTGGACCCGCCCTCCCAGTACACTGCCTCTGGATGGAGGCAGATTTACCTGTCAATCAGAACCTTCCTCTCCCAGGGCAGACTGCCTTCGAGGAAGCCCTGTGTCTGTGTCTCTTGCCTGGCTCCTGCCCTAACCTCCCATTAGATGTCTCTGACTCTGCTCACCCGTGTTCACGTGGCTGCTGCAAAACGGATGAGTGGCTGAAACGTGCTGCGCCACCTGCCATGTGAACAAAGCCCTTTGCCATCCCGGTCCTGCCCGTCCACCAAGCATTCCTAGCCCGTCAGCCTTGACTGCCATCACTAACCCTGACTGCCGCTGAGCGCAGGCACACACACCACAGTTAGGCTGTTGCCTCTCGACACTCACCACTGCTTTTCCTGGCGACCCCCTCCACTCTTTCTGCAAGTTTAGCCGTCACCTTCCCTGCATAAGGCCCCCCTCCCTTTGTGCCTCACTGTGCACCTACCATCTATTCATCACACTTCCCTGGAATAATCTCTCCTCCACGTTATCTCGGT
The DNA here is from genome assembly GCF_033115175.1 of Lepus europaeus. Classification (NCBI taxonomy): domain Eukaryota; kingdom Metazoa; phylum Chordata; class Mammalia; order Lagomorpha; family Leporidae; genus Lepus; species Lepus europaeus. The sequence continues at coordinate 5,188,823 of NC_084844.1, read as the reverse complement.
TTCTCTGGCTCCCCGCACAGAGCCTGGCCTGCAGCAAGGGCTGGGTAAATATGTATTGACTTGAACTTCAGGACAGTGATCTTCCTGCCAAGGGGAGCTTGGGGCGGTCTGGAGAGGAAGCTGGGGATCCATCCCCCAGCCTCTGGTGGTGCCTCGCTGACTGCGGCCTGTTGGACTCCAGGCTTGTGCTTCTGGTCCAGCTGCGCGACAGGCTGGTGAATTTGGACTTGAAGCAACCGCCTGTTCACTGGCTGTTCTAGAGGTGTTCATCCTGGCAGTGACTGGCACAGAGGGGAAGCCACAGTTGTCTCCCTGCTAGCCTGGGTGCAAGGTTACTCATACAGTTGTTAGTGCTGTGCACTGCTCAATTCCAGGCAGCACACCCTAGGAGGCTCTGATGTAGCCTGCCTGGGGGTGGCTGAATACCCCCAGACAGAAGGTGGCATTCTCCTCTGGCTCCAGCCTGCTGCTGAAGCACTTGTCTCTAGCGGATCAGGAAAACAAGGTTCTGTGTTCGGGGGCTGGCTTCTTTCTACAAGAGCTCAGGCTGTGGGGCAGCACTGTGCCACAGTGGGTTGAGCTGGCACCTGCAGTGCCAGCATCTTGCATGAGCTCCGGTTTGAGTCCCGGCTGCTCCACTTCTGATCCAGCTCCTTGCTAATGCACCTGGGAAAGCAGAGGAAGATGGTCCAAGTGCTTGGGCCTCTGCCACCCACATGGGAGATCTGGATGGAAAGTTCTTGGCTCCTGGCTCCAGCTTGTCCCAGCCCAGGCCATTGTGGCCATCTGGGGAGCGAATCAGCAGATGCAAGGTCTCTTTCTCCACTCCCCTCTCTAACTACCTTACAAATAAATAAATAAATCTTGAGGGGGGAAAACAAAACAAAACAAAAACAAACCCATGCTGGATAGTTCTTATGGCCATTTTTCCCAGAGGGTTTCTTTGTCTTCCTCTTTCTGGTAGGTGAGTCCTGAACTAGAAAGGGTCATAGCCACGCTCATGACCCCATTTCTACAATGCTGCCCTTGGATTGGGAGAGCCCTAGCTGGGCAGGTGGCCAGTGGCTCGGAAAGGCTTGGAGTCTGGTTGGAGAATGGATAGCATGAGCAATCAATTAAGTGATGTCGGGGGGCTAACAGGGTTTCTACTGAGGTACCTGGGAGTTGCATGGAGGTGCTTGTAAAGAAACTCCCCACAGCCCGGCGTGGCGAGGAGTCTTGCAGGAGCAGGCTTGGGACCAGCTGGCATAGGTGATGGACGGCCAGGGATCTACCAGCCCCTGGCTCAGCCAGGGTCAGCTCGGTTGTTGCTGGGTGATTTTGTGCACCCCACCCCCTTCTCTGGCCTCCAGCTCTCAGTGTCTCCTGTCCTCCAGCCCCTGGTGAACGTGCGGTAGCACTGATGGCTGGATTCCTACTCCTGGGAGACAGGGCTGCCCAGTGCAGTAGAGGAGGGAGGCAGGATGGGGGCAGTGGGCTCCCTACCCCCACCCCGCTCTCCTCTTCAAGGCCGGCCACACAGAGGGGAGCCTGTTTGCTGGTTGGTGATCTTTGCACTCCTCACAGTGGTGGGCACGGGAGCCAACCCTGCCCTCCCTGCTTTCCTGCTGCCCATGGAGACTTCCGGCCCTTCACCTCTGGGCTGCCCGGCCCCTCCTTTCTGTTCCCATTCTGCTCTCTGTTTGCAGGGCCCCACAGGGAGCTGCGCTAGAGCAGGGGGGAGGGGGAGGCTCTGGCGCTTTCTTCCCTTCCCTGCAGGGAGATGGTGTCGTCTAGGAAACGAGGCCCTGGGGAACCCTGCTGGGCCTCCAACCTGTGCCTCAGCTAGGGGACTCATTAGGCTGTTTCCTGAACTTGGGGCTTTGTAGCCCCTCCTAAGGATGGTCTGGCCATAGAGAAGTCACCTCCTAGTGCCTTAGCCCCCCTACGCCCAGTGTGCCTGTGCTGAGAGCCACCCAGATGTCAGAGGAGGGACCTGGGTGTCCCTTGGGCAGTTGCATCTTACTGTGGCCCTTCACTCGCGTTGATTAGTGGCTACTGGGGTCTCCACACCACCTCGCTGGAAGATGTTGGAATTCTCAGAGGCCCCTCCTTCTACTGGCTCCGCCCTCTTCCCTTGGACTCCTCCTGTGGGAGCTTCCTGGTCCACTGCTCTGCCCCCTGAAATATTCTCAGTGGCCACTCCTTCCACTGCGTGCGGGATGTGTTGCTATTAATAACTCACACGTCCCTGCTCCCTCCTCCTGCGTCTCACGGCAGGAGCTGGTGTTGGCATGACTCCACGAAGGGGAGGCCTTGCATGGCTCGAGGCTCTACACGGACGACAGGCTCCCCATCACGGGGGTGGGGGGGGGTGGGGGGGTGGGGGGTGGTCCTAACCTTGCCCAGTAACTCAGGTGCTGTGGACAGGAAGAGAGCAGGTGTTTACATGCCCCAGGGTATTCCTGGATACTGGCAGCAGCCCTCAGGGCTGCAGGTGAGGGCTCCAGGCCGCTGGCAGTTTCTCCCTCTGTCCGTCTGTCCATCCGTCTGGCTGGCTCTGGACCTGTTCACCCTGCAGTGGCCTCCACTGTGAGTGAGGCAAGCTCCTAGACATCTGGCAGAGCATCGGATAAACTTTCTCCTCTCAACCCTCCTCCCTCCTCTCCTCCCTCCTCCTCCCTCCTCCCCCCTGCCCTCCCTCCCAGGCTGCTGTTGCAGCCACTGCGCCGCCTCCTCCCGCCCCGATTCTGCAGCGTGACTGGAAATCGCTGAATTAATCAGCACAGTGAAGCTCTGCTCTGCTGCTCCGGCTCCTCGCTCACGCTGTCCACCCCCTCCCCTTCCTCCTCTTCTCTCTCCCCCTCCCCTCCCCCCTTCAAGGCTGGTGTTGGAAGTTCCGGTGGCTGACTGCTCGTGGCTCAGGCTCTGCCCATGCTCTTCAAGCAGGCCGAGCTATGGATGCCCTCCCAGGGCAAAGGCAGCCGAGTGAGTATGCCAGCCTGGCTTTCATTGCTGTCCCTGCTGGGTGCGGCGGCTCCGCCTCAGCAGCCAGGGGCCTGCAGACCAAGTAGCACGGGAGGCAGCTCCATGAGCGTGAGGTAACTGGGACCTGGGGAGGAGACTGGGAATGAGAGCCAGAGAGCCAGTGCGTCCAGGGAGCTCCCGGCCGGGTGCCTGCCAAGGGATGCTAGGGATGCTAGGACCCAGGTCTCCGTGCACAGGTGACAGGCGCTTGCAGCCTGGATGCAGCCCTCGTTGGGGCCACACCGCTGGCTGAGCAGGAGCTGCCAGGGCCTGGATGGTTTCTGACAAGATGCTGGTGGGAAGGAGGAGGCGGAAGTGCTCAGGTGAGCATGCACCTGGAAGCGAGAGGGAGAGGAAAGAGCCGCCTGCTCACGCTTGGAGCTGCCTGGCTGCAGGTGTGGCGTGGCTGGGTCTCGTCCAGCTCCAGAGAGTGGACGCTGGCTTCAGCGGGCCTGGCGTTGTGTGGAGTCTGGCTTTGCACTGACTAAGAGGGCTGTGACCGTGTGGACCGTGGAGAAGGGGCCCAGCCGCTTTTTTTTTTTTTTTTTTTTTTTGACAGAGTGGACAGAGAGACAGAGAGCCTGTTGAGCGCTGATCCGAAGCCAGGAGCCAGGTGCTTCTCCTGGTCTCCCATGGGGTGCAGGGCCCAAGCACTTGGGCCATCCTCCACTGCCTTCCCGGGCCATAGCAGAGAGCTGGCCTGGAAGAGGGGCAACCGGGATAGAATCCGGTGCCCTAACCGGGACTAGAACCCGGTGTGCTGGCGCCGCAAGGCAGAGGATTAGCCTGTTAAGCTACGGCCCAGCCACTTCTAATGGGGGGTTATCTCTTGTCACGGCCTCAGGTCGAGGTCAAAATTGGTAACTTGTCTACCTGAGCCTGCAGCCTTGATTCTGGTGCTCCTGAAACAGGTGGAGTGGGAAGGAAAACTGCTGCTGTGCCCACAGAACCCTGGAGGAGCTCCCCGCGGGCAGGGGCTGGGGCTGGGGGCTTCTGGCTCTGCACCCCTTGAGAAACTTGACTGAGGCGGGCACAGGAGAGCCCAGGTATGTCAGCTCCCTGAAGGCGCCTTAGACGATCCAGATGCTTGGCATCGGACCTTGAGAGCCGGTGCCGCACGTGGTGGGTTCTGGTGGAAGGAATGCTTTTACCATCCTCTTGTTCCCCCGGATGCTTGTGCCCTGCCAGCACCCCGTCCCTGCCACAGCCCGGATGCTAGCACAGAGAGCCCAGCTCGGGACGGGCACACGCTGCCAGGCTCTGCTGAGCCGGGGCTGCCTCAGAACTTCCAGTTACTCCCTCCTCTTGCTCCCGTTGAGCCTGGGCAGTGTCAGCAGTGAGTTGGGGGCGGTTCTGCCCGCAGAGCTTCAGGGTCGGTGGAGGAGCTGCGCCTGTCCTCTCTGGGGTAGACCGCAGACCCGCTGCTCACCCCAGGACATCTCTGGAGGTTCCTGGTAATGGGGTGAGGTGGGAATTTTCAGCACCTGGGAAGCAGGGCGAATCTCATTATCTCTGCCTGCTTGAAACAAGATTTTTCCTGCCCCCTTTTAGCCCCAGCAGGTGAGAAGATTGTGTGTGTTAACTCAGGTTATTTTGGTAGCAGGAATCACACCCATTCCCTCGCCGGTGCCTAGCCCAGCGCCATGCATGGAGAAAGGCCGGCAGAGCTTGCTCACTCGCCAGCCCATCCCGGACCTCTTTCAGGAAGTGTGGGTCTTCCACCAAGTGCCTTAGCTGGGCTCCCACATCACGTGGGGAAAAGCCGAGGCATGCTAAGAGAAAGCGTGGCTTTGGCCTCCAGCTCAGGCCCTCCTTCCACAGAGGGCTTGGGTAAGCTGGTTGAAGCCTGCGTCCTCACCACAGGGCCAGCCTGTGCGGGCAGGCACTTCCTTTGGGCGGCGTGTAATTAAAGAATGGCTTACTTTGCTTCTGCTGTGCTGTCTGGCTGGTGCCCCCGGCCAGACACAACCTGCGGGGGCAGAAGCACGCAGACAGCCTGTGCAGGTGCCCTGCCCCGGGGTCATGTGCCGCCCTCTGCCCCAAACCTCCTACATCTGGTGAGGGGTGAGTGCAGCTGCTAGGCACCTGGGGGCAGAGCGTGCCGGAGAACGGATGATGGCGGGCGGGGAGGAAGGCTGTCTGCAGGAAGGCAGCAGATGTCAGGACAGCCACCGTGCGCCCCTGGGACTGAGTGCCCAGGTGTGCGGGCCAGGGAGAGGGTGGACACCTCCTTGGCTGCTCGACGTAGGCTTTCTCTGCGCCGTTGGAACCAACTGCCCTCCTGAGCTTGGGGCTCCTTGTTCCAGGCAGCCCAGCGGCCCTGTGCCATTTGCCCAGCCCTTCCTTTCTTCCTCCCTCCCAGTACCCCCTCCTGGGGTGCAGCCTTCCGCTTGTGGAGGCCAGCCCTGCCTGCCTCCAGCGTGCTTCCTCACTTGATCATTTCTGGAGGTCTGGCCCAGGCACGTCCATCCTGAGAACTCTCGCATCCTGCGCTGTGGAGGGGAAGCCTGGGAGACTGAGCCCGGGCCAGAGGCTGCCGTGAGGGGAGGCTCCGGGTCCTGGCGTCTCTGCCTGGCTCCACAGGAACTGCTGTGCCTCCTAGATCCTCGGCTTCGCCCGGGAGGGAGGAACAGGCATCAGTGCTCTGACGCACCCCTCGGATGGGAGAAGGTCCACGGTCTCCTCTTCTCCCCTGCAACCCTCCCCTCCTGCCTTCCGTGGCAGGAACTCTAGGAGGCGGTGGGATGGGCCTTACCTGACTCCCAGTCATCCTCCTGGGGGCTTCGGCGAACGTTAGTTACCCCGGCTGGGGTACGGGCCCCCTTCCCAGAGGGCACTCTTCCTGAGCTGAAATAACCAGTTTATCCCCTTTGGGAAGAAGCAGCTCTTATCTCCATAATCCCCCAAAGCCCCTGTGGAGAGCAGGGATTTGATGAGATTTAGGCAAGGGAGCTAGGAAGCCCCGGCGGGGCCCACTCTGGAAGCCCGAGCTCACCCCGCAGGCCGAGGCCTGGCAGCAGGCCAGCCCTGAGGGCTGCGCTCAGGTGCACCCACCAGGCCAGGTGTGTGGCAGAAGCTGCTCTCAAGCTGTGGCCTCTGGAGCCGTGGAGGTGTGTGTGCTGCCGGGGCTGAGGCCAGGTTGACCAGGACGGGGTCCTGTGGAGACAGGAGGAAGTCCCGAATGGCAGCTGACAAAGCAGCGAGGGGCCCTGGGAGGGCAGGTCTGGGGGCCTTCAGGGTGGAGAGAAACTAGGCAGCCAGGGCAGCCCTGGCCGTGTGGCCCTGGTCTGGGCTTCTCAGCAGAGAGCCCCAAGTCCCTTTCTCGGCGTCACAGGCCGGAGACGCGCTCCTCATCAGGAACTCTCCTGGGAGCACACTGATGCTCCCAGGGGAGGACTCGGTCCCCTTCAGGCGCTGCTTGTCTTGGGGCCAACTTTTGCACAGGACCCCAGAGTTGAGAATCACATCAACCTGGAATTGGCTCCACTCCAGCAATTTAGATTCAGTAGACCAGGGAGAGGGCTGGACACCCACATTTTAAAAAGCTCCAGGTGTTTCTGCTACAGTTTTGAGTTTTGTTTGCCGATCCCTGATTAAGATATAATTGGGTGGGGTGCAGGAGGGGCATGTGTTAAAATGTCCCCAGGGACACCCGTGTCCCCTATTGGAGTGCCTGGTTTGAGCCTGGTTTGAGTCTGGTGTGAGCCTGGTTTGAGCCTGGTTTGAGCCTGGCTCCATCTCCAATCCACCCTGGCAGACAGTGAGCCAGTGGTGGCTCAGGTACCTGGGTCCTTGCCATCCACGTCATGGGAGACTGGATTGTGCTCCTGGTTTTGACATGGCCCAGACCTGGCTGTAGTAGACATTTGGGGAGTGAACCAGTAGATGGAAAAATCTCTCTCTGCCATTTAAGGAAAATGAAAATAAATTTTAAAACAATTTTAATGATTGCAAAAATCACATTTAAAAAGATGTCACTGGGATCAGTGACGCTACTTGTTCCTCCCTCCCTTCCTTCCCTGAGCTTGTGTGTGCCAGGCACGGTCTTCGCTGTTAAGGAATAGGGGAGGACATGTGGAAATGGAAGAGTTCAGTCCCTGTTTTCAAGAACTTTGCAGTCTAGTGAGAGAGCCAGCGGTGTAAGTGTGATTCCAGTTCCCCAGGTGCAGGCCTGAGCCAGGCTGCCTCCATGCTGTCGGAGCGCACACTTTCCCTGAAGTGCAGCCCTAGGTTTTGGGACAACATCCCTGCAGAGGTTCTGTCTCAGCTAAGACTTTTTTTTTTTTTTAAGATTTTTTTTTATGTACTTGAGAGGCAGAGTGACAGAGATTTTCCATCCATCGGTTCACTCTCCAAATGGCCGCAACAGTTATGGCTGGGTCACGCCACAGCCAGGAGCCTGGGACACTATCTGGGTCTCCCATGTGGGCGGCAGGGGTCCATGCACTTGGGCCGTTCTCTGCTGCTTTCCCAGGCACATTAGCAGGGAGCTGGGTTGCAAGTGGAGCAGCCGGGACTCCAACTGGCACTCACAAGGATGCTGATTCCACAGGTGGTGGCTTAACCCCCTGTGCCACAATGCCAGTCCCTGAGCAGGGCCTTGAAGGAGAAGCAGGAGCTGTGTAGGGTGAGCAGTCTGTTCTCTGCCGGAGATACTGGCAGGCCGGCATGTGGGGGGACCGTCAGGAGGAGGCTGGGGACGTGAGCGGCCCCCAGAGGCCTCACTCTACAGGTGCAGGGGTCTGGGCTGGGTTTCTAAGGTAAAGGGCGTGTGTTTGCTCTGCTGGGGTGCTGTGGAAAAAGTTCTGGAAAAGGCAATAGCTGGGAGCTGGAATTGGGGTGGGAGGAGGGCAAGAGTCTGGGGTACTCCAGAGCAGGCATAGCTGTGGGAGGAGAGGTGACGCTTGCCGCAAGGGCCAGCTGGGATTCAGGTGTCTGGACGTACTGACTCCCGAGTCCCCGTGAAACAGCTGCGGGGCAGTTCAGTAAACCTGGCTCGGCTCCACTGTGCTGGTGGGCAGGCTCAAGGTGAGGTTGCCTAGGAAACGTACAAGCATTGGAAGCTGACTCAGAATGGACTGTGGGAAGAGAGGAGAAAGGAGCGGCACACGGGGCGTGGGTCTCACAGAGCAGGAGGGCACAGGGGTGGCGTGGCTGGTCCTGTGTCCTCTGGGACCTTGTTCACCCCACGTCCCCACCCCATGTGTGGTGCCAGGAGAGTGTGGTGGACTTGCTGCGTGGCCCATCCCTGGGAACGGCCCTCTGGTCAGATGTTATGTCCTTCCTAGCATTTGAGTGTTACAATAGTCTTTCTTTTGTGAAATGGTGGTAACAGGATATGGTTGGTTTTTTTCCTTCATGTCTTCCTAGGAACAATGAAAAGCTCTGTGATATTTCCCCCTCCCCATTAAAATATATATGTGGTTTGAAATCTAAAAGACGAGCATCCTTGAGATAACGGGGAGGGTGGTGGTGGGAGCGGTCTGAGGAGGCAGGGAGACTGCTGATGGCGCCGGGTAGAGAATCGAGCAAAGGTGAGTCAGAGAAGTCCGAGTAGAAGTGACAGTTAGCCATGTGGCTAAACTGCTGGTTAGGATGTCCACATCCCATATTGGAGAGCCAGGATTTGCTACCTGCTCCTGGTTCCTAACTCCAGCCTCTCACCATTAGCAGACCCTGGGAGGACTCCGGTGATGGCTCCACATGGGAGACTTGGCCTGAGGTTCTGGGCCCTGGCTTCAGCCTGTCCCACTCCTGGCCATTGTGGGTATTTGAAGAGTAAACCAGTAGATAGGAGCTCCCTCCCTCTGCCTCTCAAATTAACAATTTTTAAAAAAAAATTTAAAGATTTCAGTAGAGAGGGTTTTTTTTCCTTTTTGTTTTCAGTTTGTCTTTAATGAGTAGGGGGCTGTGCACTTGAATATTTTGACCTGGATGTAGCTATCCCTAGGAGACGAGAGAAGTGAGAATGCTGGAGAGGATGGGCCCGGGGAGGTGCAAGGGATGAGTCCAGCCTGCAGTGACACAGGTCCCCAGGGAGATGCTGAGCCCTGCCTGCTTCCCTGCAGGGCGACCCCCCCTTGGCCCTGGGCCTGTCCACCCAGAAGGCCCTCAGCATCCTGAAGGAACAGCTGGAGGCGGTGCTGGACGGACACCTGAGAGAACGGAAGAAATGTCTCACGTGGAAGGTGAGGCGTCTTAAGTGAAACAACTCAGGTGGAGAAGTGGCTAGCGCTGGGTGGGTTGGCAAAGAGGCAGGAGCGGGGTGGCGGGAGATGCCTTCCTGGGGCTGTAGGCACCCTGACCCACGGGCGGCGTGACCCCACGGAGGCCTCATGAAACATCAGGAAGAAGCCAGGTTCCGACCCTGCTTGCTGCAGCAGCCCAGTGGGTTGGACCCTAGCTAAGGTCAAAGGGAGAAGACTGGGCAGCCGTGGGGGCTGGAGAGAGTAGGGGCCTGCGAGAGGCCGCTCACTGTTGCCACTGGCCCTCCCCAGGAGGTATGGAGGCCTGGCCCTCCCCAGGAGGTATGGAGGTGTGGGGGCCTGCGAGAGGCCGCTCACTCCTCCACCGGCCCTCCCCAGGAGGTATGGAGGCGTGGGGACCTGCAAGAGGCCGCTCACTCCTCCACCGGCCCTCCCCAGGAGGTATGGAGGCATGGGGGCCTGCGAGAGGCCGCTCACTGCTCCACCAGCCCTCCCCAGGAGGTTTGGAGGCATAGGGGCCTGTGAGAGGCCGCTCACCCCTCTACCGGCTCCCCAGGAGGTGTGGAGGAGCAGCTTCCTGCACCACAGTAACCGCTGCTCCTGTTTCCATTGGCCGGGGGCCTCGCTCATGCTGCTGGCTGCGCTGCTGCTGCTGGGCTGCTATGGTGGCCAGCCAGCAGGGAGGTAAGCAGGGCGCCCCGGGCCCCACAGCAGCTCCCCCCAGGGCTCTGGGAGGGGCTGCCACCATGGGCTCCTGGGCCCTTGACGGAGACCCAAGGCCGGGGTCAGGGAGCCTGAACCAGACATTCTTTTCAGAAGGGACCAGGGTGGGAAGGGGTTGTCGGGGACCCTGGGGCCAGCGATGCCCTGTTAATATACCCACTGCTCTGAGCCAGCCCCGGGGTGGAGCTGGTGAACGCCTCGGCGCTGTTCCTGTTGCTGCTCCTCAGCCTGGTCCTCACGGGACGGCAAGACTGGCTGAAGCGTCGGGAGGTGGAGCGCAGGCTACGAGGGATCATTGACCAGATCCAAGGTGAGGCCAAGGGCAGTCCTGCCAGGGGAAAGGCTCCCTGGGAAGCGGTGGAGCCCTGAGGGCTTTCCTCACGTGCCCCAGCCCGGAGCCCCAGCACCTAGGGGCTGCCTGTGGTCAGCTTTCCAGAGCTGCCCTCTTGGGAGAGTTGGAAGGATGCTCCGCCTTTAATTAATTAATTAATTAATTGAAAGGCAGACTGATAGAGGGAAAGCGGGAGAGACAGAGATCTCCATCTGCTGTTTGATTCCCCAAATGCCTGCACTAGCTGGGGCTAGGCCAGGCTGAATCCAGGAGTTGGGAGCTCCACCCTGGTTGCTCATGGAGTTGGCAGGACTAAGCATCTGGGCCCTGATGCCCTGCCTACCATGCAAGCTAGCAGGATGCTGGATTGGAAGCGCGGAGTGGCCAGGACTCAAACCCGGCGCATGTGGGTTGCTAGAGTGGCAGTACCTCCTCTTGCACCTTCCTCTAGGTCTTCTGTTTACACAGCAAGTGAGAGTTTGTTCCGAAAGGAGGACCCTAGCCTCCGGGAGCTCAGAACCACCTGTGGCTCCCTCTGCTTGTCCGAGCCTCAGATGTGGCACGTGGCTTCCCAGAGCCTCTGCCACAGGCCCCAGCCTTCCTCAGCCTCCTTTCTTACTGTTCATCCTCCTGAGTCCAGACCCCTGGGTGCTAACCTGCCTCAGTGCCTGCGTCCCCCTGTTCTCTGCCCGGTGAGCTGCTCCAACTGACAAACTCTGGCCTGGTCCTCAAGGCCCATCCCAAACGCTCCTCCTCCGGGAAGCCATCTTAGATTGGCGGGGCGGCTGGTTTGCTCCCTCTCCTCACTGCCGCTTCACCCAGGTCTTTGTTAACGTCCTCAACAAGTGCTTGCCAGGCGTGCAGTTATCCGCCCCGTGCCTGGGTTGTGGCTCCTGTGGGGCAAGGACCGTGTCGCCTTCCCTCATCCCCTCGCAGGCCCTTGGCGATACTTGTGAAGTGTATTTGAACAGGAAGGGGTGCAAAGAATAAGGCTTCAGGTGTCGGGAGGAGGAGGAGGGTCCCGGGCTGCGTAGCGTTCGACACCGGGCCTGGGCGATGCTGTTGGTCTGGCGCTGGGGTGAAAAGTCGTTTCCGTTCTCTCCCTTCTCCTCAGATGCCCTCAGGGACGGCAAGGAGATCAAGTGGCCAAACGCCATGTACCCAGACCTCCACATGCCCTTCGCGCCATCCTGGTCCCTGCACTGGGCCTACCGGGACGGACACCTGGTCAACCTGCCAGTCAGCCTGTTGGTAGAAGGAGACATCATAGCTCTGAGGCCTGGCCAGGAGTCGTTTGCGTCTCTGAGGGGGATCAAGGTAGCCACAGCTGTCCTCCTTCTCAGGATCCGTGGTGGCAGCATCCGCAGGCAGCGGTGGTGGTGTGGGGGAGGGGCACCCCTGGGCTTGATCCTGCAGCCTCTGGCCTGTGCATGGGCTTTGTGGCAAGGCCTCCTGGGTCACCTCTTCCCCCTCGTGCTGTCCTCTCCGGTCCTCAAGCACTACGAACCCAGCCCTGCACAACTGTGCTAACAGGCCGCTCCTAGCCCTGGGAGGCATCTACACTTAGACTGGAGTGACCAGCTGGAACAGCCTCCAAGGGCCTGCCATCCCCACCCTCCTACTTTTTTATTTTAAAGATTTATTTATTTGAAAGGCAGAGTTACAGAGAGAGAAAGGAGAGACAGAGATCTTCTATCTTCCCAAATGGCCCCAGTGGCCAGGGCTCAGCCAGGCTGAAGCCAGGAGCCAGGAACTCTATCCAGGTCTCCCTCATGGGTAGCAAAGGCCCAACGACTTGGGCCACATTCCACTGATTTTCAAGGCCATTAGCAGGGAGCTGGATTGGAAGTGGAGCAGCCAGGACTTAAACTGGCGCCCATATGGGATGCTGGCCCTGCAGATGGTGGCTTAACTCCCTGTGCCACAGTGCCAGTCCCACTTTTCACCCCTTGCCGTCCTCTTGCTGCCCCAGGATGATGAGCACATCGTTCTGGAGCCGGGGGACCTGTTCCCTCCTTTCTCCCCACCACCCTCGCCCCGGGGAGAGGTGAAGAAGGGTCCACAGAACCCCCAGCAGCACCGGCTCTTCCGTGTCCTGGAGACCCCCGTGATTGACAACATCAGGTAGGGAGGCTGCCCCACCCCCAGCCTCTCCCCAGGGGATCCTGTGGGGAAGGCAGGGGCTGGCAAGGATGGCGCCTTGGTCACCCCCAGGCTTCTTAAGGACAGACATTGCCTTAGCCTCTTATGAGAGTTCTAGGGTGGGGGCAGTGCCAGTCGGAACTCAGGACAGTTATGGAGGTAGCCACAGCTCCTCTTCAGCCAGGGCTAGGGTGTCCCAGGACACTGGAGGACTGGCTAGTGCCCAGTGAAGCTAAATCTGGTTTAGAGGCCCAGGGTCCTTCCAGCGTGTGGGTTTCTGGCCTCTCCTGTTAGCAGGGCTCTGAGGGTCACCTCTCTCTGCAGATGGTCCCTGGACATGGCCCTGTCACGCCCAGTCACTGCTCTGGACAATGAGAGGTTCACGGTGCAGTCCGTGATGCTGCACTACGCTGTACCCGTGGTCCTGGTGCGTCATAGGCAGGCTGCAGGGGGCAGGAAAGGGGGCTGGACTCGGGGAGCCCTGGGGCCAGATCCAGGTGGGGCCAGAGGAGCGACGGGAGGGGAGCCGTGGAGCCTGGCTGCCTCGTAGGTGAGGGGCTGACTGCTCCGCTCCCCCAGGCTGGCTTCCTCCTCACCAATGCCCTGCGCTTCATGTTCCACGCCCCCGGGGTCACCTCCTGGCAGTACACCCTGCTCCAGCTGCAGGTGAGCACTGCCCCTTCCTCGCCCTCTCTGCAGCCCAGGGGTCCCCCGGGCTTCTGCTCAAGAGCGCCTCCTCCCCTTCCTTTCCTGCCCCCAGACAGCGGCCCCTCCCCACCCAGGGGTGGCCATGTGGCCAGGGCAGCCCTTCCCTCCCTGGGCCAGCAGCTCCTTGGAGCTGCTGTGTGGTGCGCCCCTCCCAGGTGAACGGCATGCTGCCCGTCCTGCCCCTGCTCTTTCCGGTCCTCTGGGTTCTGGCGACTGCCTGTGGAGAAGCCCGTGTCCTGGCCCAGATGAGCAAGGCCTCGCCCAGCTCCCTGGTAGGTTGTTCCAAGACGTCTGGCTGAGAGCGAGCCAGGGAACCGGGGGCAGAAGTCCAGTCCCACCTTGGGCTGTGTGTGTGGGAGGCCCAGGGACACTCCCTGGGCTAGGGCCCTCGGCACCCTGAGGAGCCTCCAGCCAGCCCGAGGGTGGGTGAACGTCCATGCTGGCCCTTTCCAATGGGTCAGGGCTGCCTGGCGCCGTCTACCACAGGGCGGGAGCCTTGCCCACGTGGAGGCCCTCACGAAGGTGGCTTTTCCCTCACTGAGGCTCGCGCTCTCTCTGCAGCTGGCCAAGTTCTCGGAGGACACCCTGAGCAGCTACACGGAAGCCACCTCCTCCCAGGTGCTCTGACCCAGAACAGGTTCTGCCCCAGGCCCCCGCGGCCTCCTGAGCTCCCTCAGGCCCCTTCCCAGAACCCTGGGGTTCCTTTGGGCCTCCAGCTGGACTCCTGGAAACCCCACCCCACCCCCATCTACCCTAAGCTGGGCCTGTCCCCTTAACACATGGTGCCATGCCCCAGACAAGGGCCTCTCTGCCCCAGTTTCTAGACACTGTCCCTGACTTTCCCACAGAGTTTGGCTCTAGAGCCCCCAGTGGCCTTGCCGACAATCTCCTTCCCCCTAGGAGATGCTACGCTGCATTTGGGGCCACTTCCTCAGGGTGATCCGGGGGACGTCGCCAACACTGAGCCACAGTTCCAGCCTGCTGCATAGCTTGGGCTCCGTCACGGTGAGCAGGGCCATGTCGGGAGGAGGTGCCTGCCACCCCGGGCCCCCTGTCTGGATGGGTCTGGCTTGTCCATCTGCCCATCCAGAGTAGCCCCCGGGCAATCTCCACCTATCTCCCTGCAGGTGCTGTGCTGCGTAGACAAACAGGGGATCCTGTCGTGGCCAAACCCCAGCCCGGAGACCGTGCTGTTCTTCAGCGGGAAGGTGGAGCCCCCTCACAACAGCCACGAAGACCTCACGGACGACCTGTCCACCCGCTCCTTCTGCCATCCTGAGGTCGAGGAAGAGGTACGACTCCCGAGGGCTTTACTGCGGGCCGTGCTGTGTGGCCTTGGAGCCTGGTCAGTGGCCTCGGGGAGGGTAAGGTTCAGGGGGGAGAGGAGGCTTCTGGCGCCCTCGGGCTAGGCATCTGAGCCGTTGAAGTGCAGCACTGAGGGCCCAGAACTGCCTGCCCAGCCCCCGGGCCTGCGGGCGTGTCGGGCCCCTGGTCCTAGGCCTGTGCTCCCTCCCTGTTCTCCTCAGCCCCATGAACGAGATGCCCTCCTGGCTGGCTCCCTGAGCAATGCCCTACACCTTTCCAACGAGCAGGAGCGTGGCGACCGGCCTGGCGATGGTCCCAAGCCCCCCGAGCCCTACCCTCACCACAAGATGTACAGCCGCAGCAAACACCCGTCCGGCTCCAACGTGAGCTTCAGCAGGGACACTGAGGGCGGCGAGGAGGAATCCGTCAAGGTGAGAGGAGGGAAGCAGAGCTGGCAAGCGGCCTCCTGGGCCCTCCAGCCATCCTGGCCTCCCTAGACCTGAAGGAACACGGACGTCACGGCCCCCGGCCTCCCAGCGTGGCCAGCAGGTTGACTTCCTGAGGCCTGGCCCGAGCCCTGTCTGTGACTTGGGCCCGCTCCCTCCAGCTCTCAGCAACGGTTCCTGGCCTCCTGATCAGACCATGTAAACGCTCAAAGCCAGGGCTGATCCCGATAGCATCCCCTGGCTGGAAAGAGGCCCTGCTGTCTCCTCTCTGCCTGGCCATCTCGTTCTCGGTGCTGCCAGTGCCATTGGCTCTAGGTGCTGGTGTCGGGAGTTAAGATGCGTGGAGGCGGGGCTTTGCAAGGGCCAGGGAGGGTGGGCATGGGTGCTGTGTATGAGGAAAGGGGTCCTTTCTGGGCCGGCGTTGGACAGCAGAGGGAAGGAGCCCTCTGCCTACCTCGCAGGACGGTGGATCCAGGGCCTGCCCTCACCCCCTCCCCACCATGGCTCTTGCAGGCCCAGCCTGGGACAGAGGGCGACCCCTATGAGGCAGAGGACTTTGTGTGCGACTACCATCTGGAGATGCTGAGCCTGTCGCAGGACCAGCAGAACCCCTCCTGCATCCAGTTCGATGACTCCAACTGGCAGCTGCACCTCACTTCCCTCAAGCCCCTGGGCCTCAACGTGCTGCTGAACCTGTGCAATGCCAGCGTCACCGAGCGCCTGTGCCGCTTCTCAGACCACCTGTGCAACATCGCGCTGCAGGAGAGCCACAGCGCCGTGCTGCCCGTGCACGTGCCCTGGGGCCTTTGCGAGCTGGCCCGCCTCATCGGTAGGCACTCACGGGGAGGGTGACTGGGAGCCCAGCCCTGACTCCTAATGACCCAGTCCCAAGCTCTGTCCGCTCTTTCGCTTCCAGTTGTCCCCTTCAGTCAAACACTGCCGTGTGTGAAAGCTGCCCCACGGTTGGGTGAAAAGGTGCCAGGCACCAGCCAGACCAGCGGGGTCCTCCCCGGGTTTGAGGGGAGCTGGAGGGCTGTGAGCTTCCGCCTGGGGGCCCCAAGTTCCTGCCCCTTGTCCTGCAGGTTTTACTCCTGGGGCCAAGGAGCTCTTCAAGCAGGAGAACCACCTGGCGCTGTACCGCCTCCCCAGCGCCGAGACGGTGAAGGAGACCTCCGTGGGGCGGCTGTCCTGTGTCACCAAGCGGCGGCCTCCCCTCAGCCACATGATCAGCCTCTTTATCAAGGACACCAGCACCAGTGAGCCGGGCTTGGTGGGGGGCCGTGCCCTGCCCTGCCCGTTTCTTGGGAGGACGGGGCAGATACAGGGGTCGCACTTGAGGACCAAGGCTGGGATGGAGGTGACCACGAGGGACGGGCTGTCCAGTGAACTGGGATCTAGTGTCTGCACTGCCGGCCCGCAGGCGTTCCCTCGGGGCCTGCTGACGTGAGGCCTGGGGCATCGCCTCTGTCAGGGGCTCCTCAGCACCTTGTCAAGGTGGCAGTGTGCAGCTGGTGGTCAGAGGGAGGGGCCCTCAGGCTTGGCTTTTTCTTTGCCCTGCCCACTCAGGCACAGAGCAGATGCTGTCCCACGGCACAGCTGATGTGGTCCTGGAGGCCTGCACAGACTTCTGGGACGGCGCTGACATCTACCCTCTCTCAGGCTCTGACAGGTGGGTGAGCAGCTCCCCGGCCTACCTGCCCAGCTCGCAGGCCTGTGGCATTTTGGGACCGCTCGTCTCACTCCCACCCTGCTCCCCTGGCAGAAAGAAAGTGCTGGATTTCTACCAGCGAGCCTGCCTGTCTGGGTACTGCTCCGCCTTCGCCTACAAGCCCATGAACTGCGCCCTGTCCTCTCAGCTGAACGGCAAGTGCATCGAGCTGGTGCAGGTGCCCGGCCAGAACAGCATTGTCACCATGTGCGAGCTGCCCAGCACCGTCCCCATCAAGCCGAGCGCCCGCCGCAACAGCTGGAGCTCTGACGGTACCACAGGCGCCTGCCCGAGAGGGCCGAGCGCTGGGGCTGGGCGCCACTGGGAGCACACTCAGGGACCAGGACGCCAGCCATGGCTCTCACTAGCTGGTGACTTTGGGGCCTCTCTTATTCCTTTTCTGTAACAGAAAAGCTCTAAACAGATACAAAGGTAAATGCTTTCTTGGGAGGTCAGAGCAATTGTACATTTATAGAGAGGTAACCTTTTCAGACTCACATGAAAGCCTGGGTCACCGACACTGTTAGGTGCAGGGACTCAAGCCCTTTCCCACTGCCACGCTGCTGCCAAACACACACTCGGGTCTTAGGAACCCAAGCGACTGTGAATGGAAGCTGAGGGTGGGGCCGGTCCTGGAGCCCTGGAGCAGGGCTGGGTGGGAACTGTGGCCACGCCGTGCCGTGGCTCCCTGGTGTGGCCACCTGACTGATGAGTCCCTTCATTGTCTTTTCTCCTGTGTCTTGGCCGTGTGTGCGCGTGGCTGTGTGTGTGTGTGTGTGTGTGTGTGGTCCCCTGGGGCCTGTGTGATCATGATTTGGGTGTGGCACCTGCGTGTGTGGCCCCGGGCTGCCTCCTGGAAACTGCCGGTTCCCGGGTGTCCTGGCCGCGTCCTGGCCGGCCTCTGTGCCTTGTGCCTGCCTGAAGAAGGGATCGGGGAGGTGCTGGAGAAGGAAGACTGCATGCAGGCCCTGAGCGGCCAGATCTTCATGGGCATGGTGTCCTCCCAGTACCAGGCCCGGCTGGACATCGTGCGCCTCATCGACGGGCTGGTCAATGCCTGCATCCGCTTCGTCTACTTCTCTTTGGAGGATGAACTCAAAAGCAAGGTGGGGGGTTCTCCCTCTGCTCTCCCTGCCCCGTTTCCTCTCGGGGTTGGGCCTGTCTGCTCATTGCCATCTACCTCACACAGGTGTTTGCAGAAAAGATGGGCCTGGAGACAGGCTGGAACTGCCACATCTCCCTCACGCCCAATGGTGACATGCCTGGCTCCGAGATCCCCCCGTCCAGCCCCAGCCACGCAGGCTCCCTGCATGACGACCTCAATCAGGGTGAGGGCAGACGCTTGTTTTGGGAAGGGGTCAGAGGTTTCCCCTCCTTGGAGCCTCCTTAGATCCACCCCCAACAAGTACATTCCCTTGGAAAATGGCCCTACAGTCCCTGTGTTAGACAGCAGTCAGTGGAGAGGGGTGGAGACCTGTAGGCAGGAAGTCCTGTGGATCTGCAGGACGTGGGAAGCCCCTCCCCCCGGAAGGCTGACCCCCAGGTGGGGGATGGGCTCTGCTCCCCACAGTGTCCCGGGATGACGCAGAAGGGCTCCTGCTCTTGGAGGAGGAGGGTCACTCAGACCTCATCAGCTTCCAGCCTACAGACAGCGACATCCCCAGCTTCCTGGAGGACTGCAACCGGGTACAATGGCAGGATCTGTCCCCTGCACCCCTGGAGTGGTGCCCAGCTGGCCCAGGGACAGAGAGGAGGGAGGAGGGACAGCAAGTGAAGGCAGATCCTGAGTCTGAGGCTCCGTCTCTGCTCGCGCCAGGCCAAGCTGCCCCGGGGCATCCACCAGGTGCGGCCCCACCTGCAGAACATCGACAACGTGCCCCTGCTAGTGCCCCTCTTCACCGACTGCACCCCTGAGAGTGAGTGCTGTGTCTGTGAGAACTCGGGTACCCGGCCCCTTCTGCTGAGCTTGGCCAGGCTCCCCCTGGGCTCCTTGAAGGAGATATGGTGTTCCCATGCACGGAGTGGAGAAACCTGGGCTGGGGAGTCGAGTTTGCCTAGAGCTGTGGGCTCGCCCACACTAGACAGAAGTGACAGTGTTCCCGTGGGGTGGGGTTGTTCCCACGAGGAGCCTGTCTCCCGCTGCCTCCTGCTCTGCTGTCCCGTGGGTGTCTGCCCTGAGTCCCCTGGGGTTCCACCTGCCTGACTCCCGTGCCCTCCCTGCTGCCCCCCAGCCATGTGTGAGATGATAAAGATCATGCAGGAGTATGGGGAGGTGACCTGCTGCCTGGGCAGCTCGGCCAACCTGCGCAACAGCTGCCTCTTCCTGCAGAGCGACATCAGGTCAGGCGGGCCCCTCGCACACCGACCCGGGCAGGCCTGCATGGGGCTAGGGGTGTGTCCTCGGCTCGCCTTGCCCTTGCTGGGACCCAGGCACCCGGCACGGTGGGAGAAGAGGATGAGTGCCAGTCCTGTGGGAAGAGGAAGGGTCTCTCCCGAGTGCAGCTGATGGGTGGGTCTTGCTTCCACAGCATTGCCCTGGATCCCCTGTACCCATCCCGCTGTTCCTGGGAGACCTTTGGCTACGCCACCAGCACCAGCATGGCCCAGGCCTCAGAGGGCCTTTCTCCCCTGCAGCTGTCAGGACAGCTCAACAGCCTGCCCTGTTCCCTGAGCTTCCGCCAAGAGGAGACCATCAGCGTCATCCGGCTCATCGAGCAGGTGGGGGTGGGGTGGGGGTGGGGCGCAGCACCTGCCTGGGGCAGCCTGGGGCAGCCAGGGGCGGAGGGTGAGGCCTAGACCATCAGCATCATCGGGCTCATCGAGCAGGTGGGGGGGGGGGCGCAGCGCCTGCCTGGGGCAGAGGGTGAGGCCTGGGTCCCCTGGGCCTTGTGCCCTTGCCCAGCAGCTCTCCCCGCCTTCCTTGCAGGAACACCATGAGCTCGTGGCCCTCAGCTACACTTGTCAGGGAGGCCTGGGCCCTAACCTGTCCCTCTTGGTCCACAGGCCCGGCATGCCACCTACGGCATCCGCAAGTGCTTCCTCTTCTTGCTGCAGTGCCAGCTGACCCTTGTGGTCATCCAGGTGAGCGAGTCAGTTGTGGATCTGACGAGGGAGGCGGGGTAGCAGCGCTGCCAGGGTGTCCCCGGAGCCTCTGTGAGGCCCTGAGGCTTTGGCAGGTGCCCCATTCACAGGGCTCTCCCCAGCCCCAGCCAAGCTGTGAGCGTGTGTCCAGGCACGGCGCAGGGCAGCCAGGGGCTGCTAGGGTCGTATTATTTGCCAGAATCTAATCGCGGTTCCTGGACTCTCTCCTTGACCAGTTCCTTTCCTGCCTGGTCCAGCTGCCCCCGCTCCTGAGCACCACTGACATCCTGTGGCTGTCCTGCTTCTGCTACCCTCTTCTCAGGTGAGGGGCCACGCAGCCCGTCTCTGCCTGGCCAGGCAGCTGGGGCCAGACGTTCCAGAACGCACGGCGGCCCAGGGCTCTGGAAGAGCCACGCAGGGCCCATCTGCTGTGGTGCAGAGGGCACTGAGGAGACTCCCTGGTCTTATTCCGTCGCCCCACCAGGCTTGACCAAACTCCCATGACTCCCTAGCCTTCCCCCATGAGATCTGGGGGACAGCAGCTCAGTTTCCATCTCTCTACCCAACCTCTGCTTTTCAGCATCTCTCTCCTGGGGAAACCCCCCCATAGCTCCATTATGTCTATGGCCACGGGGAAAAACCTTCAGTCCATCCCTAAGAAGGTGAGCTGGGCCTCTCGGGGAGGGGTGCCAGTGTGTGCAGGGGGCTGAGGGTGGACCTGCGAGGCTCCGGGGAGCCCAGCATGGGGAATTCCACCACCGGAACTGGGAAGCCAGCACTCGGCTCCCGGTCTTTGCTCACATCCAAGAGGAGCTGGTGGTCAAGTTGCTGGGGCGCAGCGGCCGCTCCTCAGCGCCCCCATTCATTCAGAGCGTGCTGAACCTGTGAACAAGCCGGGCTGGGCGCCAGGCCAGCGCAACGGCCACCCACCCGGCAGTGACGGCTGCCTCCTCCCCAGACCCAGCACTACTTCCTGCTCTGCTTCTTGCTCAAGTTCAGCCTCACCATCACCTCGTGCCTCATCTGCTTCGGCTTCACACTGCAGAGCTTCTGCGACAGCTCCCGGGCCCGCAACCTCACCAACTGCTCCTCCATCCTGCTGCGCAGGTGGGTCCCGGCCCGCGCTGCCCCGCCCTCCCGCCTGCTGCTCCCCAGGCCCACGGAGCGGAGCCTGAGCCCGTGTCTTGCTTTGGCAGCGACGACGCCAGGGCTCCAGCCTGGTTCGAGGACTTCGCCAACGGGCTGCTGTCAGCTCAGAAGCTCACGGCTGCCCTGATTGTGCTGCACACTGGTGAGGGGTCCTCCCTGGGGTGGAGGCTGTGGGGGAGGGGAGCGAGGCCTGGGGCCGGTGGGGAGCCTGACACCCTGCCCCACCCTCATTCTTGCCAGTCTTCATCTCCATCACCCATGTGCATCGTACCAAGCCCCTGTGGAGAAAGAGCCCCTTGACGAACCTCTGGTGGGCCGTGACAGTGCCTGTGGTGTGAGTAGCCCTGACAGGGTGGGCACTGCGGGAGGAGGGCCTTCTTCAGGGCCAGGATTGAGGGTGCCCTCCTTGAGCTAACTGTTGTGGTGAGAAAGCTGGGAAGAAGCCAGAAGTCTTGGGGTTCATGTGGGGCCACCCCTCTTCCTGCAGCCTGCTGGGCCAGGTGGTCCAGACGGTGGTGGACCTGCAGCTGTGGACGCACAGGGACAGTCATGTCCACTTTGGCCTGGAGGACGTGCCGCTGCTAACATGGCTTCTGGGCTGCCTGTCCCTGGTCCTTGTGGTGGTCACCAACGAGATCGTAAAGCTGCACGAGATTCGGTGAGCTGCCGGCAGGGCACTTGCCCCTGGGCTCCCGCGTGTCCCCTTACCTTACCACCCCGTCTTTCCCACCCCTGCCCTCCCACTGCCACTGGTGTTCTGCTCCTTGTCCTCTGGTGAGGGCCAGTGCCAACCTGGACGTTCATCTCACCAGGGTCCGTGTCCGCTACCAGAAGCGACAGAAGCTGCAGTTTGAAACCAAGCTGGGCATGAACTCTCCCTTCTGAGCCAGCCTGGCAGTCCTGGCTGCCCCGCCCCTTGGGGCTGCAGCCGGGCCATTTCTGAGTCTGGAGGATTGGCACCATGAAGGTTCCAGGGTTTGCTCTCGTGCCCTGTGGCGCTGGAAGTCTTCCTGACCTCCAGGGCTTGTCCTGGAGGTGACCCGCAGTGGCCCCGGCCAGTCATGACCACCCTGACTCTCCCCTGGGCACTCTTGAATGTCTGACCTCAGCCTTGGTGGGGGGCCCTCAGGCCCCTCCCCCCTCCCCATTGCCCTTTCTGAAGAGCAATGGCTGCTGCCGTGGGGGGAGCCGAATGGGGCGGTGACACATCCTCCCTGCCACTGCTCATCCCACCTTCCTGCACAAGGCCTGGGTGTGGCCCTGAAGACCCCTCTCCCTGTGGGTCTCAGCCTGGGCCTGGAGTTGGAGAAGGGCCCCTCACCCGAGCCCCTTCCCGTGCCTGTGCTCAGCCGGCCCCAGGTCCCTCTTGGGGATCGGGCCCAGGGCTCCTGGAGCCCCAGCCCTCGTTCTCCTGTGCGAAGTTTCTATTGGTGTATATTTTTTACTGGAAATGAGCCTTTTAGGAACGAATGTAGACTGGTTTGTATTAAAACTTGTAAATTGCTGAAGAAAAACCTATGGCTGGTCCCTGAGGCAGCCACGGAGGGGTCTGCCCCCTCCTCAGGCTGTGGGGGCTGAGGGGAGTCCCTCCCCGACACCTCCCTCCTTCCCCATCGGTGGGTGGCCCCGGGGGTCTGCTCAGGTGAGACCCTGAGGCACAGATGCAAACACACAGCCGCTTGCGTGGAATGACGTTTTCATTGGTGTTAGTTGGGGGAAGAGGTGAGCGGTGACAGAGGCGGGGCCTGCACCAGCCAGGTCAGGCCTCCAGCCCTGAGGGGCCAGTGGGCACCTGCTGGGGTCCACACTCCCTCCCCCACTGTGTCCTCTCAGGCGGTTAATAGATAGAATAAATTTCATTTAAAATATATGCACTTCTCTCTGCTTAAAAAATAACATTTACAGTTGAAAAAGTCTGGACTCTGGGAAGGTGTGTGAGGCATCTGCTGATCCTGCCGGCCTCCCAGAGGGATGGCGGGGCAGGAGCTGGCCAGGAGGGCACGTCCTATGTGCGCCTGCGTGGGAGTGGGGGGTGGCCCAGCCAGGCACGCTGCCTCCTGCCAAAGCCTGAGTGCTAGGGCAGCACGGCCGGCGGCCAGAGGTGTCCCTTGGCACACGGACTCGAGACAGGGGGTGGGGCAGGTAAAGCACCCCCGTCCCCAGGACCCCAAGCCTGGTCAGACGACACGGGAGGGGCTCTGCAGTAGGGGCCCCTCAGCTGGCGGAGGCTGACAAGTCCCCTGGGCCCCTGCCACAGGACTGCCCCACCAGCCTTGTGCTCACAGCCACAAGGACAGGCTTCAGCCTGGCCCACGCCTCCGTCTCCAGGGTGGAGGAACTCTTCCATGCCAGGGCACAGGCCGGGGACACCGCTGGTCACGTTGGGCACCGCTGAGGGCCACAGGCGGTCGTGTTCAGTCCAGCATGGCGTCCAGCTGGTCAGCCAGGGCGTCGAACATGGTGCTGATGTCGTCCAGGATGTGCTTGGTGGAGGTGCCCGGGGGGCTGTGGCAGAGAAGACCTGGTCAGACTGCAGGCCGCTGGCCACCCCGGGGAGGTGCTGTGTGCCACCCCCCAGGCACTGTGTGCCACCCCCCCAGGCGCCGCGTGTCACTCCGGGAAGGCGCCGTGTGTGTCACCTCTACACGACACAGCCTCCTGAGGCCGTAGTTCCCTGTCCTCGCAGATGTGTGCGGAGGTTCAGAGGGCGGGTACCGGTCTACGCAGGCCAGATCAGGTCTCCCTAGCCCGGGGCTCGGCCCGCAGCCTCCCCCTCCAGCATTGCCAGGGACCTGGGGAGCTGTCCCAGCACCCAGCACCCAGCACCCAGCACCCTCACCCCTCACGCTCCTCCACGCCAATGCTCTTCTCTGCGGCCCTCAGTGCTGCTGCCAAGGACGAGCTGGTCTGCTCCAGCCTCTGCTGGGCCTGGCCTGGGCCTGCAGCCCCGGTGTTCTCAGGCCTGGGAGGGGGTACTGGGCGGGGGCCGAGCCGGGGAGCCAGCTTAGGGCCAGAAAAAGCCAGCTGTGTGCAGGCCACCGACACAGGCTTGGGGGCGGTTCCTGTAGAGACAAAGAGGCTAGTGGTTTGGCAGGGCTGGTAGCGACCTCCACACTGCGCCCCCTCTCTGCAGAACCCAGCCCTCCTACCTGCTCCGGGCACCTTGAGGAGAGCAGGAGGCGCAGCTGGGGGCTCGGTCTCCCCATTCCGCCGACTGCCTGTGGCGTTTTCCAGACTGGGCCCAGGGCATGAGGGTGCCAGGGTCACAGGGGGCTGAGTGACTGAGTGGGGAGCAGGGGGCGCTGGAACTCCTGGAGACGGAAGGCTGCTAGGCTCGGCCTGGGGAGGGCCGGAGGACGCTGGGGAGGGGGCCTCGCTGGTGGCCTGGGAGGGCAGGGGGTCAGAGGGACTGGGGGTGGCGCTGGCCACCCCGAAGGCCAGCAGGGCCGTCTGCAGCGGCTCCCTCTCCCGGCACTTGGGTCTCCGCTTGACAGTGTCCGACTCTGTGAGGTTGAAGTCGAGGCCGAGGGGTACGGGTGTCTCCCGGGGCAGGGAGCCGGCTGGCTTCGGCCGCTGTTTGATGGTCAGGTTGCCCTCCTCCGCGAATGGCAGCCCCTCTCCCGAGCTGCCCCGAGATGGGGGTGTCCCCTCAGGGCCTGGTTCCTCTTCTGTGTCCGACGCGGGGCCAGGTGGGGCAGGCAGGCAGGGAGGCTCTGGGGGACCGGCTGGTTCACTCAGTGTCCGTCTTCGGGGCCCTGGGGCCCCCTCCTTGGGGCCTGGGCTTCCATCGAGTGGCGTTGGCTCCGGGGTGGGGCCAGAGACGGAGCTGAGGCGCTTGGGAGGTGGGGGCGGGGGGCCTTTGCGCCTGGCCCGGAGAGCAAAGGACTGGCTACGAGGAGCCCCTCGCGTTGGGGCCGGGCTAGGGCTGGTGCGGGCGAGGGCGCTGCGTCCTGGTCGCCGGGTAAGGGTGGCATAACTGCCCACGGCACTGCCCACCGGCCCTTCGGCCTCCCCTTCAGCCTCTCCCTCTGCAGGGCCAGGGCGGCTTAAGCTATGGGACCTGCGCTTGGGCCGAGGTGGGTCTGGGGGAGCGGCAGGGGTGCCAGCCAAGTAGGAGAAGGCCCGGGGTGCACCAGGAGGTGGCCCTGGGGCCGGGCTGGAGGGCGAGCCCTGGGGGTACATGAAAACATAAGGGGGGGCTCCTTGGCCAGAAAGTGGGGAGCAGAGCTTAGAAGGTCGCTCCGTGCCCTCTGGAAGGTTCCTTTCCTGGGGGGTGCTGGGGTCGCCTCCGCTGGGCTGGGGGGCAGTGTGTTCCTGTGAGTGGCCAGACCCCCGTGAGCGGGCTCCGATGCTCTCCTGGCTGGGGGAGCGAGCAGGGGGCAGGGGGAGTGGCTCAGGGCCGCCCCCTGCCATGGCTGCCTGTAGTTCTGGGCTCAGCTCGCTGCCCTGGAAGGTGAGGAGGCGTGGGCCAGTCCCGGCTGGGCCCTCCCCGTTCTCCAGCCCCTCGATGGCCATCAGCTCCGGACCTTTGGCCGGCCAGCGCCCACCTTCGCCTAGGGCCTCCCCCTGTAGCAGGCCTCGCCGAAGCTCCGCCAGCCTCTTCACCCCCAACATAAGCTTCTTCTGGTGCCCTGAGCCGGGTGGAGAAGCCTCCTGGTTAGCGGCTGGGAAGGGCACCCCAGCCAGCTGTTCCCTCTTCTCTAGGAGAGCACACACACACACACACCCCGGCGCAGGAGGTCCCAGCACACACACACACACACACCCAGTGCAGGGGGTCCCAGCACACGCACACACACACACCCTGACGCAGGAGGTCCCAGCACACGCACACACACACACACCCCGGCACAGGCGGTCCCAGCACACACACACACACACCCCGGCACAGGCGGTCCCAGCACACACACACACACACACCCAGTGCAGGAGGTCCCAGCGCACGCACACACACACACCCCGCGCAGGAGGTCCCAGCACACACACACACACACACCCCGGCGCAGGAGGTCCCAGCACACGCACACACACACCCACCCCGGCGCAGGAGGTCCCAGCGCACGCACACACACACACACCCCGGCGCAGGAGGTCCCAGCACACGCGCACACACACACCCCAGCGCAGGAGGTCCCAGCCGGAAGTCTTTACCGAGCTTGTTGACACCAATCTCCTGCAGCTCCTCCCAGGTGAGGTCGGCCACAAGCCCCATGGAGTCGTAGCCGCTGCTCACCAGCTGCTTGTGGTACTGGGGCAACCCCAGCGCACACAGCCACTCCAGCAAGTCGGCCTGGACGAGCAGCGCCGTGGTGAGAACTGGCTCCCAGGCCGGCCTCGCCACAAAGCCACAGCTCGGGCGGGAACCCGTGCCCTCCCAGGCCCCTGCTCACCGGGATGTAGTTGGGCAGCCACTCGGCGATGCTGAGCTGGGCAATCTCCGAGGCGATTTTCTTCCTGTGCCCAGGCTTGGTCACCCCGATGGCCGTCAGGTCCTGCCACAGACACACACACACACAGAGCCTGGCGGTCAGGCCGCCTGCCCTGCCTCTCTGCGGGGCCCTGCCCTGCCCTCCCCAGCTGCAGCACGGACCTCAGGCGTCATGCGGCTGATGGTAGGCACGTCATAGCCGGCCTGCAGGAAGTGGGCCGTGTAGCCCTCCAGCTGGAACTCACTCAGCCAGTTATGAATGGCTTGGGCGTCCTGTCGGGTAGGGGCGGAGTGAGCCAGGGAGGAGGAGCTGAGGCCACAGCCCAGCCCATCTGCTCCAGCCTCTCCCCAAAGGGCCTGGTCTCAGGGGGACTTAAGTCCCCACAGGAAGGCCCTCCCATGTCCCCTGCCTCCCCCACCCCCACCCAAGGCCCCCAGGACGTCCCAAGCGGAGGACTCACTTTCCCTTCCAGCAGCTGCTCCGGCCTCACGTCCTGGGTGCAGATCTGCTCCCCAGAGCGGTAGCTGGCCACAGGTCGGTAGCTCCCGTTGTCTTCAAGGAAGCAGAGAAATGGAATCAGGCGGCTGGAGGAAGGGAGCCACGCCCCCAGCCTCCCCCCTGCGCCTGTCTAGCCACCCCAGGCCCCATCTCCTCTTCCTACCAGCCAGGGATGGGGGGTGCAGTGCTGGCAGCGCCTGGTCCTCTCCGGCAGAGGGCAGCGGCTGTGGACAGGGGAGGAGCCAACTCAGTGCTGGGGGAGCTGGGGGGGGGGTGGTCCCGTCCCTGGTCCTAGTGCCCCTCCTCCTACCTGGGCATTCTCAATAAGGAGGCTGGTGCCATGGCCATTGGTGCCCTCAGAACTCTGCCCACTGCCAGCACTGCGGATGCTGCCCACGCTGCCCTCACTGCCCACGCTATTCCTGTCACCTGCTGCAGGGGGCAAAGCACAGGGCTCAGGCCGCAGTCGGCACTGCCAACAGCTGACCGGCAGCTTGCCAAAGCCAGACAACCAGCCAGGCGCCGGTACTGCCCTCTGGAGGACCCACCTGGGCTGTCCGGGCTGAGGCCCACCCGAGGGAGCTGGCCATAGGTGAGTGGGTGCAGGGGGTCGTCAGCAGGCTGCGGTGTCCGGGGGAAGCCTGGGCGCAGCGGGGTGGGCACAGCGGGGAGGCGGGGCACCGCGATGCCCACCCGCTTGCTGACCACCTCGACGATGCCCGGGGGGAAGTAGCCCACACGGTCCGTGCCCCTTTGACTCTCGTGGATGTGGCCCTTCCAGCGGCCATCAGGATGCTGCTCCAGCACCTGCGGCAGGTGGAGGGGGTGGTCACTCCCTGCTCGGAGCAGGCGGCCATCCCTGCAGTGTGGACCAGTCCTCCCCTCTCCCCACACCCAAGTCAGCCCCATTCCCCACGTGCCTCCAGGGTACATGCACTCGAGCCCCAGAGTCAGCCTGAATGCAAACCCAGCTCCACACTTTAATTTCTCTAAGCCTCAGTTGTGTCACCTCTAAAAAAAGAAGTAATTGGGGCCAGCATTGTGGCCAAGTGGGTTAAACCACCGCCTGCAATGCCAGCATCCCATATGGGTGCCAGTTCGCGACCCAGATGCTCCACTTCCAATCCAGCTCTCTGCTATGGCTTGGGAAAGCAGTGGAGGATGGCCCAAGTCCTTGGGCCTCTGCACCTACGTGGGAGACCCAGAAGCTCCTGGCTCCTGGCTTTGGCCTGGCCCAGCCCCAGCCGTTGCAGCCACTTGGGGAGTGAACCAGCAGATGGAAGACCTCTCCCTCTCTCTCTAATTCTGCCCTTCAAATAAATAAATCTTTAACAACAACAACAAAGTAGTAACACCTGCTTTCCCCAGATTTGGAAAGAAACAGAGGTGTGTGTGTGTGTGTGTGTGTGTAAAGACCTTAGCACAATAAGTGTGTAAATAAGCCACAGCAACCACTTGTACTTGAAAAGGAGAGACTGTCGGGGCTGGCGCTGTGGCGCAGCAGGGAGAGCTACGGCCTGCAATGCCAGCACCCCAGACGGGTGCCGATTAGAAATCCGGCTGCTCCACTTCCGATCCAGCTCCCTGCTAATGGACTGGGAAAGCAGTAGAAGATGGCCCAAGTGCTTGGGCCCCTGCACCCACGTGGGAGACCTGGGGGAAGCTCCTGGCTCCTGGCTCCAGCCTGGCCCAGCCCCAGCCGTTGCGGCCATCTGGGGAGTGAACCAGCGGATGGAACATCTCTCTGTCTTTCTCTATATATGACTCTGACTTTCAAATAAATAAAAAAATCTTCAGAAAAAGAGAGGAAGACAGGCTGCTCGGGGTCCCTCACCGTGATGACGTCCCCTGCCCGGATATTGAGGGCAGTGGGGTCGTGGAGGTTCCAGAAATCCTTGAGTGCCCGGACCTTCAGGACCCCCGAGGCCTCTAGGAGGAGGGGAGGGCAGGTGTCATCGAGGGGCCTGAGGGCATCTTCCCAACCCCCCCAAAGCCCCAGGGCCACCCGCTCCCCCTCCGCGTCCTGGCGCCGCTGGGGTGCTGCGGCCTCCCCCTCGCTCACCCCGCAGTAGCTGCTTGATCTCCCGGCTGGCCTGGGAGGTGGTGAACTGGTTCACGATGTCCAGTGCCGTCTGGTTATACGTGTTCCGGATGTTCACGTCCACACCTCCCTGGCAGCACAGGGCGGCCTGAGCATGCGTGGAGCGCCTGCCCCGTCCTCTCTCTCCTAATCCTCACAGCCACCCGGGAGAAGATTTTACAGACAAGGAACCGCAAGCTCAGAGACCAGGCCAAGGATAAGTTCAAGGTCCCGCGGCCGGCGAGAGGCAGCCCTGGGCTTGAACCAGTCGGTCCGCTCCCAGCCACACGGCCCTGGCGCTGTTCCAATGGCAGTGGGGCCTCTTTCCCGCCACTCACACAAAACGGCCCTCCGCGGCGGCACAGTCCTCTCGCCCGTGCCTGCCCCGCCCGTCTCGGCACCTGGCAGAGGCCCGGCGTGCACACCCACCTCCAGGAGCA
Source organism: Lepus europaeus (assembly GCF_033115175.1). Taxonomy (NCBI): domain Eukaryota; kingdom Metazoa; phylum Chordata; class Mammalia; order Lagomorpha; family Leporidae; genus Lepus; species Lepus europaeus. Next base: position 5,159,571 of record NC_084844.1, on the reverse strand, counting down.
GCCGCACCACCTCGGTCTTGCCGTACAGGGCGGCCTCGTGCAGCGCCGTGCCGGTCTTGGTCTGGCGGTTGATCTCAATCCCGGCTCTCAAGAGTTGCCTGTGGTGGGCAGAGTGAGTCACAGGGCTGGCGGGGGCTGGGCACTCGAGAGCAAGGGGGAGAGGGCAGCCAGAGGACACCCGCAGCATCCACGGCCCCGCGGGGGGGTCTGGGGGTACCTGATAACCTCTCTGTGGCCGTTCTTGGCAGCCAGGTGCAGGGGCGTGGTATAGTTGGGGTCACACGGGTCCTTGGCCTCGCCCTCCAGCAGTGCCACACACAGGTGGCTGTTCAGTAGCAGTTGGGCCACCTGCAGCACCCAGCACTCAATCAGAGCCCCCTCCTGAGATCCCCCCACCCCCACGCCCGGGGCCCAGCACCGCAGGGGCGGCAGGCCTCACCTTGAGCCGCCCGAATTCGCAGGCCAGATCCAGGGGCGTCTTCTTGGCCTTGTTGACCAAGCAGGGGTTGGACTGATGCTGGAGGAGCATTTCCGACTGCAGTGGGGGAGCTGAGTGAGGGGGCCTGGCCGCTGGCCCAGACCCCGCACCAACCCTGGCTTCTAGCTCACGTACCACCTCGTAGTGTCCATACTGCGCAGCCAGGTGCAGGGGGATCTGCCCGTCCAGCGAGGCGGCGTTGACCGCTGCCGAGGCCCGCAGCAGCAGCCGCACGGGCTCCAGGCGGCCCTGCCAGGCTGCATAGTGTAGCGGGCGCATGCCTGGTGGGGAGGGGGACAGCCCCAGGCCATGTGATGCTGGCTTCAGCCAAGGCTGCTCAGGAAGAGCTCTGGCTGCCTGGGGCGGAAGCCGCAGTATCCCTGTCCCCACCCCAGTTGATGTGGTAACCCCAGCACAGCGGTGCAACCTCCTCGTCTGAATGACGGGGGATCAGCACCGGCCACCAGCCAGGAAGGCGCTGGTGATGAGAGAGGGACCGTGTGCAAGCCCTGGGCACACGGTACGGGCGGGCCCCGTCTGCTCCGGGCCGGGGGCACCTGGGGCCTCACCATTGCTGTCCTTGATGTCGACGGTGGCCTGGGCCTCCAGCAGCAGAGCGATGAGCTCCAGGCTGCCCCCCAAAGCAGCGTGGTGCAGGGCGGAGAAGCTGGCGTGGGGGGACACACAGCTGTGGGTGTCAGTGGCCCTCGGCCCCCGAATCCTGGGCTTCCAGACCCAAACCCGAGCTGGGGGCTGCCAAGCACGGGTTCCCCGCCCGCCGCCCGCCGGCAGCCCTGCCGTGGGAGCAGCAGCAGCCGGGCCGCAGCATGAAAGGGCTCAGTGTCTGGGCTGAGAGGCCCGTTTGTCTGGCCAGGGGAGGGGGCCGTGGGAGCAGGAGCCCGAGGGCTCCTACCCTCCAGGGAGGACGGGGGCCCCTCCCCGCACTCAGGGCTAGCTCTAAGGGCAGGTGGGTGGGCAGCATGCAGAGCTCCCAGCAAACACACTTCCAGGGCCAAGTCTAAGCTGGGAGGAAGGGGCACCGGGCCCCTGGGTCTTCCCCTCCCACCCCTCTCCCCGCCCCCAGCAGCTCTTGGGAGGGCAGGGGACACACTCACCCGTCCGCGTCTTGGTAGTTGACGTTGAGCCTCTTCGTGGAGCCGAGGAGCTCTGGGGGCCAGGGCAGGGGTCATCAGGGTTCGCGACCCATCTGTCCGTCCTCACACCCTCCTCCAGCACCCCCCCCCCCAAGCCAGCTGACCTCTCGGCGTGCAGGAAAGCACCTGCCCCATGGCCCTGGACGCGTGCCGCCCCTGTGGCTCCCCACCCTGGCCCAGTTGCCCTCGGCTGGAGGGCGCGAAGCAAGGGAGCCGATATGGAGTGGCCTGGCCTCCCGGCCCAGCCTGGCCCGGCTTGTTTATAGAGCTGGGGGGCGGGGGACTGGCGTGATGTCCCCTCCGCGGACAGGCCCACGGGCACATGGTTCGCATTCCTGCCCGCGCCGGCCAGGCAGCGAGTCAGAGCCACATTGTCCGGCCGGGCAGGGGGCGGCAGGCGGGCGGAGAAAGGACAGGGCCCAGGTGTTTCAGAGCAGGGACGATGCCGGCCTGGGCTGAGGGGCCTCCCTTGGGGCCACCAGACAGGCCTGCACCCAGCCCCGGTTCTGCCGCGTGCTCGTTGTGTGATCTCGGGGGCCATTTAACCCCTCAGGCTCAGGGACCTCATCTGAGACACGGGCTGATCCCAGGGCCCACCCATGTGCGGCGCCTGACCCTCGTCAGCCTGCCGAAGGCGGGCGCTGTCCCCACGCGGCGCTCCTTGGCACAACGCTAAGAGCTGTCCCCGTCCTCCGCTTTCCTCAGGACCCCGTCTGGGAAGCACCTGCTGACTCAGCACCCGCAGGCTCCGAGCTGGGATGTCCGTGCCCCAGGCAGGGCTCTGCTGGCTGGTGCCAGGCAGCCGGAGGCACCACCTCCCAGGGGCAGGGTTCATGGCACGGGTGGGGGAGGGCAAAGCCCTCCGCCTGGGCCCTGCCTCCTGTGGGGTCCCACCCCTGCCGGGAAGGAGGGGGCCTGGCTCAACCCAGGCCGGGCAGGGGGCCAAGCATGCTGGTCCAGGCCTGTCCCCCAGGCCCTGGTGGGCCCCTGAATACCCTAGCAGCCCCGGGCAAGACAGGGCCTCATTCCAGCAGGGAGGGGCCGACCCCGCAGTGGGGAGCAGGGGATGCGGAGGGAGGGGCCAGCTACATTTAGAGCCACATCAAAAAGGCAAACAGAGCCAAGGAGGGACACGAGTGCGAAGGGGTGGGGGCTGCTGGAGAGCACCCAGCCTTCCCAGTCCTCACTAGCCACCCCGGGGAGTCCTCTTGGAGCAGGGGACTGAGCTGGGGCTCGTGGGGCAGGAAGTGCCCGGTTCACTCGTGCTCTGCCTCTTCCCGGCTGTGTGACCTTGGCCATGGTGCCTCTCCGAGCCTCAGTGGAGTGGAGACACTGGGGTCAGCAGGGGAGACACAGAGAGGCCCTCACCCTGCCCGGGCCATGAGGACGGAGCAGGACAACGTGACAGGAGGGACACAGGAACAGGGGCAGGGCCAGCTGGGTGGCTCTGTTCTTTCCAGAACAATGGCCGGAAAGGCGGCAGTGGGGGGGGGGCCTCGCAGCGACTGGGCCGGGACCTTGGCGGGAGGGTGGAGGGCCGTGTTCCTGGCAGTGGCTCCAGGCACTTCCGTGGCAGCACAACCTTCCCGGGCTGGCTCTGGGGGTGGAAGGTTGCTCCTGACTTAGGCTCAGGCGGAGGATGTGAGCTCAGCCGGCCACCCCAGCCCACTCCATTTCCTCTGGCCAGAGGAGATGCTTGGAAAAGGGAGCGGGGAGGGCACAGGGTGGGGACCAGGCCAGGGCAACACGCCCCTCCCCCTGAACAGGACCTGGTGGGGGCACGGAGGGCAGGCCAGGTACCAGAGGGACCGGCTGGGGGAGTGCCTCTCTTGGGACGTCAGAAAGCTCTGGCCACACCCCTCAGAAGGAAAAAGGCCAGCGCTGACCGCTCCCCCCCGCCCCCGGGGCAGTTTCTCTGCTCCTCAGGGAGCGAGCAGGTGTTCCCAGCTCCGCTTCTGGAACCGGGTGCGAATCTCCAGGAGAACTCGCACATCTGCAGAGCCCAGGTCCTTCCTGATGACTCCGATTTCGGGGGAGGCCAGGAGCCTGCACCTTCGGAACAACGCTAGGTGACTGTGACAGGCCGCCAAGGGTGGGGGCGTGGGGGGAGGGCCACGGATCTGCCCCAGGACGGCTGTGTGACCTCGGGCAGGTCACTAACCCTCTCTGAGTATCACCCTCCTCACGTGTGAAATGGAAACACCTATCTCACAGGGAAGCGAAGGGAACAGAACGTTCCAAGAATGGCAGAGCTGGCAAAAGTCACCTTGTGCGCTCACGTTTGTCCCCAGCTTCTCAGAGGACTAGGAAAGGAGTCCCAGGGCTCTGCCCCTGGGGCCTGCAGCGCCCCTTGGGTACAGGTGCAAGGCGAAGTCTCCCTTTCAGACTGAGAAAGGGACCTCTTTCTTGCCCTACAATCCTTTCCTACTGGGCACAGGGGCCCTTCCTGGAGCTGGGGTATGAGGTTCCCGCCACCAGCCTGCAAGCCCCTCCTGCCTGCCCCCCTATGGGCCCCACTTGCAGGGCCCAGGGCTGTGAGGCCAGCATCGGCCTGACCAAGGCCCCACTGGGCAGCTCGCCAAAAACAACACAGAGGTGAAGGGGGAGGGGGAGTGACTCCCATTCTTGGGCCTCTCTCCTGGGACCTCCTTAGCACCTTCTCACGGCAGACTCCCCTTGCAGCCAGTTCCCTGGGGCACAGGGAGCACCCCGACGGTGCCACCTCTCGGTGCCCTGGGTCTCCCCCAACCCTGGGGTGCAGGTGGGCGTGTGCCAGCCAGATCCTTCCTTCTAGCACCCACACCCTTAGATGTGGGTGAGGATAAGATGTCTTTAAGATAGCCCAGGGGACTCCTTCCTACACCAGGTGTGGCTTGGGGCTGAACCCCAGCCCCTGAAGGGAGACCCTCCCTCCAGGGAACCTCTCCTCCGGCCCCTGTCAGGTGGCAGGGACCACCTCCTGCCCTGCTGGTCCAACCTAGGACCTCAAGGCCACAGCCCCAGGGCCTCCCGGGACAGCCTAGAGGGGTCGTGGTGAAACTCGGCTGTCTATTCTTGCAGGGGTGGGGATCCCCACTAGAAAGGAACCTGAGATGCAGCCCAGACGCGGCCACTGCGCATCGGGCTCCCACGGCCCGGTCAGAACTAGAGCCCCCAGGCTATGTGGAAACTTCCAGAAAATGAGCTCTGGCCACACCTATCCCAGGGACACAGGCAGGTAAGTCAGGGGAGAAAGGAGCATTAGCAAGTGGTTAGGCAGCATTGGGATTTTTTTTTTTTAAACAAAATGCTCTTTTTTGAAAAACTAACTTGCAGGACCCCCCCCCCCCCCCCGCCCTATGACATGAAGAGGCCAAGGCAGAGATGTGCGTGGGGGAGGGGGTCGCCGATCTCTGCTCTTTCCCCTCCCTCTGCCGGAGACCCCGCAGCTCCAAAGAGCACACGTGGAAGGCAACTCTGCAGCCAGGGATGCTGGTCTGTTTTGCTTCCTGCTCTGTCCAGTGCTCAGGACGGTCTGGCCCGCAGCAGAAACCTGAACAAACGCCATATCAACCCGCCCCTTGCAGGCAAGGACCCTGCGGCCAGGAGGAACCGACTTCCTCTCCGATCTCCCACGCAGGTGCAGCGCTCACCCCCAGCAAGACAGTCCTCCCTCCTCGCGCCTGCGGGCCAGTGAGCCCCCACCCCGCCCCCAGCTTCTCTGCACCCAGGGGAGGGTCTCAGCTGGGCGGCCACCCCCTTCGGGTACTCACTCGTCTTTGTGGCCTTGACTTTGGCCACCAGTTTCTGAACGCCAGTCACATCTCCGTTCTTGACTGCGAGGATCAAGTCCTGTTCACGACCCATTCCGGCTCCGGCCTTCGGGGTCCAGGGCAGGGGAAGGGAACCTGGTCTGAGGTGAGGCGTCAGGTGGCCATGACCGTGGAGGGCTCCTGGTCGTGGGGCAGCGCGTCTGGTGTCCCCAGCAGGGACGGATACTCCTGCCAGGTGCTCCCGGAGCTGCCGCCACAGGCAGGAAAGCCGGTCTCCGAGGGGGTGGAGGCTTTGTGGAAATCTGAACGGATATCAGCTTGCAGCTTCCGACGGCCCCAGGAAGGGCTGGGACTGGGCGCGCCAATCTTCCCGGCTTGGCTTGGGAGCACCAGTGTCCACCTGGAGCGCATTCCCTCGGGCCTCCAGCAGCAGCAGTGGACAGTCCCGGGGGGTCGGGAAATGGTGCGGAGCCTCTGCCGACAGCCGGGCCGGAGCCTGCAAGGGTCCTGGATTCGGGGCACAGAGACTGAGCCGGACTGGACAGGACTGCCGGGCAGCTCCCCCACCCCGCAAAAAAAAAAAAAAAAAACCCACCCTGGCAGCCCCTCGGCGGGAAAGGAGGGGCAGAGCCACACCAAGAGGAAAGGGAGCCGCCATGCCCGCCGAGTGTGTAGGGGGGAGGTGGCATTTGGGAGGGGGAGGCTGAGTCACCGTGGCCCTGGGGCACCTGGCAGCACCTCAACCTTGGGCAGGAGGGGCCTTGGCAGCACGACACACACGGGCAGGCCAAGCCAGCAGCCCGCGGCACCAGCGCCCACAAACAACTGTTGGTCCAGGGGGTGGGGCTGGGCAGGGGTCACCCCCTGGGGCCGCGCCTGCCCCCAGCTCCCTCCCTACCTGGGCTCACCTTCCCAGCGGGGCGTCTAGCCCCAGGGGGTGGAGGGGGCCCCCACAGCTCCCCCATTTCCGGGGGCAGGCTTACACGCTGGGCAGAGAAGCCGCCCAGCACCTGTTGCTGGCCCATCCTCACCCCCGTGCGGGGCTGGGGAGCAGCTGGGACTGGGGGCAGAGACGGAGTCGGGCGCCGCCGGCCCCCGGGGCTCCCGCGCCCACCCCCCAGCCTGAACCCGAAGCCCGGACCCTCGGCTTCTCCGCGGAAAGGCTGGCGTCAGCTCCTCAGTGGCGGCGAGTTTGCTGCCAGACTTGCGGCAGGACACCCGCGAAGGCCTGGGGGCCCCGGCCGGGAGCCCCTCACTGCCCGCGCGCGCCGAGCCCCAGCCCTGGGCACCCGCCTCGGGGCCCGCGGCCCGCGCCAGGGCGGGGAAGGCGCGGCGGGCAGTGCCCAGGGTCCGGCCGGCCCCCCGCCCCCCGGAATGCCCCTCCAGCGCCGCAGCCCCCGGCCGAGCCCGGCCCGGCCCCGGGAACAAAGCGGCGGGAGGCACCGGGAGGCAGACGCGGGAGGACGGAAAAGAGGGGGCGCGCGGGGGGCGCGCAGAGCACGGGCGCCCGCCGCTCCCGCACGGAAAGTTAGTGAGTGCCCGCCCCCGACGGTGCCGACCCCAGCCCGGCCCCGCCGTCTCACCTCTCCCCCGCCGCCCCGCCGGGGCTCCGGCTGGCCCCGCTCGGCCCCTGGCACGCGGGACGCTGGCTCCCGCGGCGCCCCTGCCCCCTCTCTCCTCCTTCGCCACGGCCGGCTCGGCGCCTCCCGCAGGAAATCCCGCCCCTCCCCCCTCCCGCCGGATCGGGAGCGGAGGGACCGTCCCGGCCGCGCAGCCGGGCTGTCAGTCAGCGCCCGCGGCCCCGCCCCCGCCGCGCCGGCCCCGCCCCCGCCGCGCCGGTCCGGACCGGGGGCGCCGGCTGGATCGGCGCATGCGCGCAGGTGAACCGCAGCGCGCGGTGGGGGGGATTGGGGGCGAGCCTTCGCGCCGCTGCGTCTGGGCCGTGCAGCCGGGGCGACACGGGGCTGTGGGGTCCAGACCCCAGGAGGAGCTGCCCGGGGTGTGGCCGACGAGGTCGCAGGACCCTCCTTGGGGAGTCCTGCTCCTCCACGCCCCTCGCGGGGGCTCCCGCGGCGACCTCCGCGCGGAGTCGCGGACCCACAGCCGCTGGCCGGAGCAATGGTGCCACCTAGCGGACGGTGCCGGTGCGGCCCACGGGGCGGCCGCGGGGACCCCACCCTGGAGGAGGTGCCGCGGGAGGGCTGGGGCGGCGCTTCAGCACCGTCGTGGGCCGGACAGCGCCCCCACCCGCGGGAACCCGCCTCGGAGCTCCCCTGAAAGGGGCCCAAGAGCCGGCAAGAACCCCGAACCTCCCCGGACCGCCCCAGACCACCTTTGGTTTGCAAAGCGCTCGGTCCCTGGAGCCCCCTCCCCTACTTGCCCAGAGCAGCGCAGGGCCGCGGAGGGGAGTGTCCCACGTGTGACCAGCCACGCAGCTCTGCCGGACGCCCATCGCTCAGGTTTCACTCGAAGGGAGCTCCGAGGGGTCCTGCGCGCCCAGAAACCTGCAAGCTAAACGCCCTAGCCCAGGGAGCCCGGGCACGCGGGGTCGGGCCGGCGCTAGGACCCCGCACAGCCGGGAGTCCGGCAGGTCCTGGGAGGAGGAGGAGGCGCGGGAGAACCCGCGGGCGCTAGGGCCGCGCGGAGTGCCGGCGCGGGGCGGGGCGGGGCGCGCGCAGGCGCACTCGGCGGCTGCATGGAGCCGGAGCCGGAGCCCGCGACCGTGGAGGTGCCCGCGGGCCGCGTGCTGAGGTTCGCCGTGGGCGGGCAGGCTGCGGGGCGGGCGCGGCCGGGGGCGCGCGGGCGCGGCCGGCCGCGGACACGCGGGGCTGACGGCGCGTCCCCTGCCCCCCCAGCGCCCGGGAGCTGCTCGCCGCCCGCTCGCGGCCCCAGAAGCTGCCCCAGCGGTCGCATGGCCCCAAGGACTTCGTCCCCGACGGCTCGGCGGCTCAGGCCAAGCGCCTGCGCCGGTGTCGCGAGGAGCTGTGGGCGCTGCTGGCCGAGGAGCGCGTGGAGCGCGTGTGAGGGGCGGGCGCGCCCGGGGCGGGGGGCGGGCTGGCGGGCACTTGCGGGCGGCCCGAGACCCACGCGTGCCCGCCGCCCGGCAGGGGCAGCTTGGTGGCCGCCGAGTGGAGAGCGGAAGAGGGCTTCGTGGAGCTGACGTCCCCTGCGGTGAGCGGGGCGCCCCGGGGCAGGGGGACCCGCCCCCGCGCGGCCCCTGTGTAACCCTGGCTCCGGTCCCACGCAGGGTAAATTCTGGCAGACCATGGGCTTCTCGGAGCAGGGCCGGCAGCGGCTGCACCCCGAAGAGGCCCTGTACCTGCTGGAGTGTGTGAGTGGGGCCCAGGGCGGGAAGGGGGGTGGGGGGCGCGGCTTCTAAGGGTGCAGCCGGACGGCTAGTGCAGGTGCAGGGGCCAGGAGGCCTGCCCGCCTTCCTGGGGCCAGCCGCGTGCTTGCCGTCCTGCCCGGGGGGAGCGTCGGTGCTCCCCTGGGCTGAGCTCCGGCCGCACTCCCAGGGCTCCATCCAACTGTTCCACCAAGACCTGCCGCTGTCCATCCAGGAGGCCTACCAGCTGCTGCTGGCCCAGGACCCTGTGGCCTTCCTCAAGTACCAGGTACCTGCCACCCGCTGAGCCCGTGAGTGTTGGCAAATGGGGAGCCAGGCCCTGAGCCGGGGCTATGCACGGCACAGACCAGGGAGGCCCAGGCCCTCTCGCTGGCCGCTGGCTAAGGAGGAGGCGAGCAGGTGAAGTCGCTGCATGTCACTTGTGCCCAGAGTAAGGCCTGGAAAAGGACAGGTACTGGAGAGACGGGCCTTGCCTTGGGGGCCGCGTACGATGGCTTGTGGTCCAGCCAGTCCCAGGCTTGGAAGTCTGGGGGCGTCCAGGGGAGGAGTGGGAGGGGCGCAGGAAATCTTGTATCTGCAGTTTCGTGTTTTAACGAGTGGATATCTGAACTTTCCTTCCTTTTTCTTTTTTAACCGTCGAGGTCTTCAGCCACCTGAAGAGACTGGGCTACGTGGTTCGACGGTTCCATCCAAGGTCAATCCCTGTGCCTTCCCCTCCCATTCATTCTCGGCCTGGGACCTGGCCAGTGAGCCTCAGGTGGAAAGTGGCCCTGTACCTAGAGGGCAGCTCCCTGGACGTGGACCAGGGGCCTGTGGTGGGAGTGCTCTGTGGAGGGCTCGTGGGGACAGATCCCGCCCCTGTGCTTTCTCCTGGGTCGTCAGGCGACCACAACCCGCAGCTCACTGTGTGTCCTGAGCTGCAGGGTGGGACTGCACCTGGCTCCTGGGAGGAGTGGGGGCAGATTTGCCGAGTAAGGACCAAGTGAGGAATTCACAGTTGAGTACGGTGTCACGTGACTCGTGCGAGGTTGGATGTTCTTTGTCACCTTAGAATCCGGCGTTGCTAAGAGCCGCAGACTTTGTCGTGAAAACTTGAAGAGACACATCCTTTATCTCCTAAGGGTGCGGTCTGGCCTAGAGAAGTAGCGTGGGTGTGTGCACGCCACAGTGTTCGTGACCACTTGCCGGTGCCAGGCCCTGGTCCATTGCTGGAAACGGCAAGATCACGGCCTTGCAGAGCTGGCACTTCCCAGGGAACTTGCACTTTTCCGAGTCCGTGTGCTTGGAAGGCTGTGTGTTCAGCAAGTGCAGGCGGATTACCAGGAGTTCGTGCCTCAGAGCAGGACGTCCACTCGGACTTTGTGTGAGGATGTCCTGTCTGTGCACCCGACATGACCTGTGCAGCCATGGCACTGAGTGGTTTTGACTGATTTAAATTGAACTTAAATAGCTACTTGTGGCCAGCGGCTGTAGTGATAAGGGGTCATGTCTGTGGTAATATTATTAAGCAAAAAAAAAAAAAAAAAAAAAGATTGCAAAGCATTTTGTTGGTGCAATGCCATTTTGTCAGAAAAAAAAAACAACATGGAGCAAGGTTAGTGCATACATATGAGGCTGGTAGGGCTTTTTTGTTTTCATTTTAATTTTTCTGTATTTTCCAAGCCTTCTGGCTCTACGTGGTTTTTCTCACCAGTAATAAATCATTTATTGCTGACTCTCTGGGAGTCCTGACTCCAGAGGCCTGGGGGCGTCTGTGGACTCCCTCTGGACCCCTTGTGCAGATTTCCGCCCGGCCAGTCCCGCTTGGGGCATCAGGGTGCAGAGGTGGAGCTGTTGTCCCCAGCCCCCACAGCTCTGTCCTGTCCCCTTAAGAGAGGCAGCCCCCACCGTTGTCATCCCACAGCTCTGTCCTGTCCCCTTACGAGAGGTAGCCCCCACTGTTGTCACCCCACAGCTCTGTCCTGTCCCCTTATGAGAGGTAGCCCCCACTGTTGTCACCCCACAGCTCTGTCCTGTCCCCTTACGAGAGGCAGCTGAACTTGGATGGCAGCGCCCAGCTCTTGGAGGACGGTCCTGGCAAGAAGAGGAGGAGTTCGAGCTCTCGGTAGTGCTCCCCCCAATGCCATAGAGCCAGCCTCGGGCATCTGCACGTAGGCTCAGGGCAACACCAGGGGCCGCGTACAGCTCAGCCACCAGGAGCAGACGCACTGCTTTCCCCGCGTCCCTCAGGTCCGTGAGCAAGAAGGCCAAGGCACCGGACGATTCCCTGCAGCCTGAGATCCTGGCGGCCTCCGGCCCTCCTTCCTACAGCCAGCACGGCCCACGTGTGGAGGAGAAACCCCAGGAGTCGAGCCCAGGACAGGGCCCAGCCAGCCCCTTTCCACTTCCAGGGTCCCTGGAGCCCTGCCCTGGCCTGGCCGGGGAGGGGATGGGGTGCAGCCGGCAGAGCAGCCACATGGAGAATGGCGTCACGGGGGCTGCTAAGCCGCGCTGGGACTTCTCCCAGATCTCCTTCCCCAACATGGCCCCAGACAGCCGCCACACCCTCCTGCCAGCCCCGGCCCCAGAGCTGCTCCCCGCCAATGTCGCGGGGCGGGACACAGATGCCGGCTCCTGGTGCCAGAAATTGAACCAGCGGAAGGAGAAGCTGTCCCGGAGGGAGCGGGAGCAGCAGGTGGAGGCGCAGCACTTCCGGGAGGACGTGAACTCGGACCCCGAGGTGCGGCGCTGCTCCGGCTGGCGGGCGTACAAGGAGCTGCTGCAGAGGCGGCACCGGGAGAGGAGCCAGAGCCGGCCGCCCCACCTGTGGGGCCAGCCCGTCACCCCGCTGCTGAGCCCTGGCCAGGCAGACTCTCCAGGTACCCACTCCCCCGGCTACAGCCCGGCAGGCTTCTGACGGCTGAGGAGTCAGGATTTCGAAGGGTTGTGGATTGGCCAGGTCTGGTTGAGGCACAAGATACAGGAGCCCACAGGGACAGCCAGATCCTTGGGTGGCAGCAGAGGGCCCGCACGGCAAGGGGGAGAGGCGGTGCGTCAGGCCAAGGGGTCCTTGAAACCACAGACGGTGACGTGGGCGCCTCTGACATCGGTGAGCTGTGGTCCTCTCTCCTCCCGACTCTTGGCCAAACAAGGAGGTAGAGGAAGGCTTGCTCTGTGCTCTTAATTTTGAGCACGGGGCCCTAATGGGGCCAGAATGGTCTGAGCTAAACATCGGAGGTACTGAAAATCTAACCGGGCAAAGGGGGTGGCGGACGCGGGAATGTCGGGAGCGTGGGTGACCGGCCGCCTGCCCATGCCTGGCTTTCGCTCTCCACAGCCGCGGTGCTTCACCACATCTCTGTGCTGCGGACAGCGCACCTGGCTGACGGCGGGGCTCGGTGAGTGTCCGAGCTGTGCTCTCTACCCTGCTTGCCCTGGGGGATAGGCGGCCGGGATTTAGCTCCTGCGGTTGGTTGTGAGCTGGAGGATCCTGCCAGGGACCCCTGCCCACGTGCCACAGCTGGTACCCATTCACGGCCAGGGCACGGGGAGGAACGCCAGGTGGGTTTAACCCTGGAGTCGGGAGCCCCTCCCCTTGGAGGACACGGCTTCCTGGAACTGGTGGTGGGCAGGAAGGGTGACGGGGACAGTCTGCGTCCTGAGGTTTCCCATCTCCCCAGGCTGCAAGGCAAGGCCGGGGACCTGGAGATCAGCTTTGACGTTTACCAGGCTGACGCTGTGGCCACATTCCGGAAGAACAACCCTGGCAAACCCTATGCCCGGATGTGCATTAGCGGGTACGAGCTGGGCGAGCCCCGCCCCAGGCTGCTGCCAGTTCTCTGGCCAGTGTGCCGATTGCCTGAGAGGAAGCTAAAGTCCGGAGAGGTTTGGTGACCCACACAAGGTTTCTCCCCTGCGTTAGCCCCTGTCCAGCAGAAGGGATGTAGGTGGGTGGGATTTGTGGGCACAGGGGTCAGAATTCTCTTCCGGCCCCCTGCAGACCTAGGGCTTGGGGGCTCTCCGATGTCCAGTCTGCAGGCAGAAGAGCCCAGATGCTAGAATTCTTGCTCCCCCAACCCCTGGCCCCCATCTTCCTTGCCGGGGAGCCTGGGAGGGGCTCAGCCCAGGATGGTCAGGTCTGAGAGCAGCCCTTGTCCCTGCAGGTTCGATGAGCCGGTGCCCGACCTCTGCAGCCTCAAGCGCTTGTCCTACCAGAGCGGGGATGTCCCCCTGCTCTTCGCGCTGGTGGACCATGGCGACATCTCCTTCTACAGCTTCAGGGACTTCACGCTGCCCAGGGATCTGGAGCACTGACCACGCGGCTGGGGGCGCAGGGGCTGCAGCCTGCCCTGGGGAGACCTGGACTGTCTGTTCTCAGGGACCATCCAGCGGCCTCCCGGGCCTGGACTCTGACCTGTGGTCTGGACCTTGGCCCTGGTGTCTGACACCACTCCCCTCCTCCTCGCCTGGCCGCTGCACGCTGCCAACCCCCGCACCCGGGATTGCCGCCTTGCAGGGACCCCCTCGGAACTCGAACCCGGGGCAGAGGAGGGGGCCCAGAAGAGAGGACTCTGTGCCTTTAACGAGAGGGTGCCTGCTTCTTGCCATAAAGCCAAAGCCATTAAAAACGGATCTCTATTTTTGTGCGTGGTTGGATATGCCGGACAGACCCCCAGCCCCTCCTGTTTGGCCACTCACTGGGAGGAGCACGCTTTGGGGCGGCGGAGGGAGGGCCTCTCTCCACCGGAGCAGGGCGGCTCAGGGCACAAGGGTGGCCGGGAGGCGCCGGGTCGGTGCGCCCCGGGGGTCTGCCAGCTGCTGCGTGGGGGGGGGGGGGGCGCAGTTCTAGCCCTTCGGCTCCCGCCTCTCCAACCCTCTCCCTGGTTTGAGCTAGAAACTCCCGCCGCTGCTGGCCTCCGCAGTGGACACGGAGGAGGGTCCTGGCTTGGGGCCCAACCCAGGGAAGGCCCGCGCCCCCAGGACCGCTCCACTTTGCGGTGGGGGAGGGCGAGGCCCGGCCCTGCGTCCGCCGCGGTCTCCTCCTGGGCTCGTACCCTCGGGAGGAGCCGCCCGTGGGGCCCCTCCGGTCGGGCTGGCAGGCGTTCCGGGAACTATTTCCTCTTCCAGGAGGCGGCGGGGCACTGGGCGCGGCGTGCTGTCCTGCGGCCAGGTGCGCGCAGGTGAGCCGGGGCGGGCCGGCCGCGCCCCGCCCCCGCGCTCGCCGGGGCCGCGGATTGGCCGGCGCGCGGCCCCGCCCCCGAGGGCGCCCCGTGCGCCCCCGCCCCGTCGGCGCAGGCTGGGGGGCGGGGCGGGGAGGCGGCCCCCGCGGCCGGGCCGCTCCGCCCCCGGGCCGGCCGCGCCGGAGGTGAGCAGGAAGCGGCGGCCGCCCAGCAGCCCGCGGGCCGGCGCGCGGAGCCAGCGGAGCCAGCGGAGGCCGAGGCCTCGGGCGGGGCCGGCCCGGGTTCCAGGTGAGGCGCCCGCACGGGCCCCGCTGGGCGGGCGGCGGCCCGAGACCCCCGGGCGGGCCGGGCTGCGCGCGGGGCCGCCCGCCTCGCCCTCGCCCCGGCCGCCCAGCCGGTCTGGGAGCCGGACACCTGTGGGAAGTGCCGCCGGGAACTTTTCCGTCAGAGCCGCCCGCGGCCAGCGAGCGCGGGTCTGCGCCACAGTGGTGGCCTTTGAGAGCGGGGGAGCAGGTGCCCGCCCGAGAGGGTGCGGGGGGCGCCGTGCGCGGCTGGAGCCGGGGACCCCGCACCCACGTGCAGGGCGCGCGCCTCCGGGCGCCCCCTCTGCGCGGCGGCGGCTGGAGCGCGCGCCCTCGGAGGCTTAGCCTCGGGCCGGCCCTTTGTGCGTCCTAATCCTCGGGCGCAGGGAGCCGGCGGGAGGGCCTGGGGCCTCTCGGCGCCGCGCACCTTCGGACACCTGTAGGCGCCGGCCCCCGCCCCGCTTTGCACGCTGGCGAGTGGGGGGTGCGCGGCGGGACGTGGCGAGCGGTGGGAAATCCCTGCCGAGGGACGTGTGCCTTGGTGTGCTGGGCGGCTGGCCGCGACCGTAACCAGGACAGCAGGTGTGGCCCTTAGAGGCGCTCACCTGAGACAGGTGAGCTTTGGGCGAGGAGGGCGGGGCTTACAGCAGCCCCCCCTGCCCAGCGGCTCCACTTGCAGGTGCAGGCCGCCCTAACCTGGGCTCGGAGACGCCTGTCACGCCGCACAGGGGATTCACAGCGGGGAGGGAGCTAGGAGGGAACGGGTGTGTCGGGGTGACCGGGAAACCCAGGTAGGAAGAGCAGCTGCCGCGGACGGGCTGGGCCAGCCCGAGGTTGGCGTGGCTTCTTGAACAGGGTCTGGGTGTGTGCCAGGCGCTGGGAAGGTCGTGGGAAAGTCGTCAGCTTTGGAACTCCCCAGGGTGCTCACCTGCCGGCAGTCAGGACTCAAACCCAGCTCTTGAGGCTCTGACCAGAGCCCCCTCCTGGCCTCTGAGGTTAGCCTGGCTCGGTCTGTGTGGGCCCCTGGACGGTCTTTCCGGGGCCCCAGGTGCCTCACTGACGCTGCGGCCCTGGTCTTCCTTGAAGAAACAGAGGTGACAGGTGGATATAACTTAATTGTAATAAAATGGTAATCTCTGAACAGACACGGTATTGGGGGGGGGGGGGCTGGCTCCGTGGCTCACTTGGCTAATCCTCCACCTGCGGCGCCGGCATCCCTTATGGGCACGGGGTTCTAGTCCCTGTTGGGGCGCCAGTTCTAGTCCAGGTTGCTCCTCTTCCTGTCCAGCTCTCTGCTGTGGCCCAGGAGTGCAGCGGAGGATGGCCCAAGTGCTTGGGCCCTGCACCCGCATGGGAGACCGGGAAGAGGAACCTGGCTCCTCCTGGCTTCGGACTGGCGTATCTCTGGCCGTTGCGGCCATTTGGGAGGTGAACCATTGGATGAAAGACCTTTCTCTCTGTCTCTCTCTCTCTCTCTCTAACTCTACCTGTCAAATAAATAAGTAAATAAAAAGCCCAAAATCCCAGGTGACCCCCATTGTTTTAAACAATGGAGAGGCCAGAGTAGGGGGGAAAGCATCAAACATCTAGGAAGCGTAAAGATGGAAAATTTTTAATTTGCAGGGCAGAGACAGAGTCTGCCGGTTTACTCCCCAAATGCCGGCAACAGGTGGGCGGGGCCAGGCTGAAGCAGGCGCCCGGAGCTCCATGTGGGTCTCCTACATGAGTGGTAGGCAGCCTAGTACGTGAACCGTCCTCTGCTACCGCCCAGGGTGCGCCATAGCACACGGCTCAGCATGCATGCCGACCCGAGCAGCTCTTAGCCGCCGCGGCACAGGCTCGCCCCGGGTGCGGTTTGAAGCCGGGCCTGTGGAGTGCTTGCTGGGGACCGACCTTGGGCCACCTGAGCCTGCTGTGGCGCCTGTCACAGTGTTGCTGAGAAGATGGGACGCATCATGGACAAGTGTGGCCTGGGGCACAGCAGGCACGGGAGGAAGGTGAACATCTTGACTTCCCCAAACGAAAGCGTTGGTTGCTCAGATCTTTGAGTCGGTCCTGGGTCTTTCGGAAGAACCTGAGGGGCGAAGTGAATTTGACCCTGGCTGGCCGAGGGGTCGTAATTTGGTGACCTTTCAAAGCCTCTGCAGGTCGCTGCTTTCCTTTTTTTTAATCTTTTTTATTTGAAAGAGAGGAGAGGCAGGGAGAGAGAGAGAGGTCTTCCATCCGCTGGTTCACTCCCCCAGTTGGCTGCAATGGCTGGAGCTGAGCCGATCAGGAGCCAGGAGCTTCTTCCAGGTCTCCCACGCAGGTGCAGGGGCCCAAGGACTTGGGCCATCTTCTGCTTTCCTAGGCCATAGCAGAGAGCTGGATAGGAAGAAGAGCAGCCAGGAGTAGAACCGGCACCCATATGGGATACCAGCACTGCCGGCAGCGGCTTTACCCACTACGCCACAGCGCCAGCCCCATGGTTGCTGCTTTTCAGTGAGGACGCTCGCAGAGGTAGAGGCCAGTGGCCTCTCTTGGCCTGTGCTCCGGTGGCCTTTGATACTTCCCTTGCTCCTTGGGAGAGCCGGGAGTGAGGGCTGATCCCAGACCCAGCTTAGAGCCCTTCCAAGGTGCAGAACCTAATCTGCCCTAGGCTCTGGCCGGAGGGTCCCTGCGTGCCGGCCTCCCCCAGGCTGGGGGAGGGGCGCATTCCTGAGTGGCTCTGTTGCCATTAAGGTTTTCTGGGAGCTCCAAGTGCCTGCTTTCAACCTCATTTGGGGGAGGGGGTGTTCTCTCCTGCCAGCACTTTCCCAAGCCCCTCCCTCCAGGAGAGAAAGTGGTGCCCGGAGCCCCTGCCCCCAATCCTGCTGGAGACAGCATCCAGGGCTGGGTTTCCTAGGGGCTTCCCCAGCCCTCTTGGAGACGGCTGGTCGCTGTGGGCTTCCTGGGCTCACCCGCCTTGGGGCCCTCACTCGGGCGGGCCCTGTGGCCGTGGGGGCTGCTCCTGGGTCCGGGCGCAGCCTGCTGGTGACTTTGTGGGAGACACAGTACCAGACAGGAAAGGGACCTTCCACAGTGGGGCCACCAGCACTGCCCCCCCCCAGGGGACCCTCCTCCCTTGCTGTGCCTGGCCAGGGGCTTTGCCCAGCTCCCTTTGGGGTGGGCTCCTCTCCCCACCGCGCCTCTCAAAGGAAACTGGGTCTCGGAGGAGCCACCCTATGCCTTCTCTTGCTGGGAGCTGGGGTGAATTCTTGAGCTAGGAGAGGCCGCTCTGTGTGTGGGGACAGGGGAGCTGTTAGGTTTCAGGAATTCGGCAGAGACCCAGTGCTCCAGGGTTTGACGAGAGGGACATCCGGGCGTGGGACCCCTGGACTCTGGCAAGCACCACTGGTACTTAATCACACTCCCGGAGTCGTCTTGCCAGGGAGCGGCTGTGCTGCAGCCCCGGTCAGAGGCACAGCCCACCAGTGTATCCTGATCCGGAGGCCCGGTGTGGTGACCCCATGACCCTGGCCAGAGTCCGGAGACACCACCTCCGTGTTCTTGGGGGTCAGTGATGGAGAAGACCTTGCCTGGTTCATCCCTGGGCAGTCACCTGTCCACTCCCTGAACAAGTATGTATTTGTGCCTGCTGTGTGCCGGGCGTGGTGCTAGGCAACCTAATCCTGAAACCAAGCAAAGGTGTCTGCCGTCAGGGAGCCTTCTCTGTAAAGGGTGGGTGACGGGAAGAAGGGGTGTGGAATAACACGCGGGACCAGCGCTGTGGCGTGGCGGGTTGAGCTGCCGGCATCCCATGTAGGCACCGATTCATGTCCCAGCTGCTCCACTTCCCTGCTTGGACCCCTGCCACTCACATGGGAGACCCTGATGGAGTTCCTGGCTCTGGCCAGGCCCAGTCCTGGCCATTGTGGCCACTTGGGGAGTGAATTTGTGGATGGAAGATCTCTCTCTCTCTCTCGCTTTCTCTGTAACTCTTTTTTGAATAAATAGGAATTTTTTTTCTTTTTCTTTCTTTCTTTTTCTTTCTTTTTTTTTTTTGACAGGCAGAGTGGACAGTGAGAGAGAGACAGAGAGAAAGGTCTTCCTTTTCCGTTGGTTCATCCCCCAGTGGCTGCTGTGGCCAGCGCACCGCGCTGATCAGAAGCCAGGAGCCAGGTGCTTCCTTCTGGTCTCCCATGCAGGTGCAGAGCCCAAGGACTTGGGCCATCCTCCACTGCACTCCCAGGCCACAACAGAGAGCTGGCCTGGAAGGGGGGCAACTGGGACAGAATCTGGTGCCCCGACCAGGACTAGAACCCGGGGTGCCAGTGCCGCAGGCGGAGGATTAGCCTATTGAGCCATGGTGCCGGCCAATAAATAGGAATTTTTTAAAAAATGTTTTTAAAAGAAGGTGATATCCTCTATAGAGTAAGAATTAGAGCTGGGTTTGAGAACCCCCTGGTAGGAGCAGGTTACAGGTTTAAAAGGGGTCCAAGGGGCCTGCACTGTGGCACAGCGGGTTAAGCCACTCTCCTGTCTGCAGTGCTGGCATCCCATGTGGTGCTGGTTTGAGTCCCAGCTGCTGCACTTCTGATCCACCTCCCTGCTAATGCAACTGGGAAAGCAGTGGAAGATGGCCCAAGTGCTTGGGCCCCTCCATCTGTATGGGAGACCCGGATGGAGTTCCTGGCTTTGGCCTGGCCCAGCCTTGGCCATTGTGGCCGCTTGGGGAGTGAACCAGTGGATGGAAGATCTCTGTAATTATGCCTTTCAAGTAAAATACCTATTAAAAAGGGGGTCAGAGTGGGCCTCAGCAAGAAGGGAACGTTGCACAAAACTCGAGACAAAGGAGTTTTGCTGTGAGGACCTGGGAGGGTCGTTGGCAGTGCAGCCATGGGGGAATGCCACTCTCCTCCTCCAGGAGCTGGCGTCTTCTGGAAGCTCCCTGGGGCTGCTGTTGCGATTCTGGGGCAGGTAGAAGGTCCGGGAATGGGGCTCAGTTGGACAGGCCTAGGTAGCCTGCCTGCCTCGGCCCCAGGCAAACTGTCCATCTTCTCCCCGAATGGTTTTGCTTTCCCTTGTGCTTGGCCACTTCTGTCACCTGCCGCTCTGGAGAGCATCTGGTGGTTGTCTCACAGTAGAAGCCCCCAGTCTGGGCGTGCACAGGGTGGGGTGGGGGTTGGGGGTGGGGGCAAATGCATAGAGGGGCCTGGAAGAGGTGGGAGGACTCTCGGGCTGTAGGATGGCTGGTGGGGCTGGGAGCTGGCCCCACAGAGGCTCACCCAGCCTGTAGGGTACCGCTTTGTCCCAGTAGGGTACCGCTTTGTCCCAGGAGAGAGGCTCTGGACTGAGCCCAGGGGGAGCTGTACAGATGAGTTCCAATGGAGACCTAGGCTCTCACCAGCTGCCTGGGCTTGCTACCACTCCGGGTTGGTTTTTTCTACATTTCTTTTTTTTTTTCTTTTTCTTTTTGACAGGCAGAGTGGACAGTGAGAGAGAGAGAGACAGAGAGAAAGGTCTTCCTTTGCCATTGGTTCACCCTCCAATGGCCGCCGCGGTAGCGCGCTGCAGCCGGCGCACCGCGCTGTTCCGATGGCAGGAGCCAGGTGCTTATCCTGGTCTCCCATGGGGTGCAGAGCCCAAACACTTGGGCCATCCTCCACTGCACTCCCTGGCCACAGCAGAGAGCTGGCCTGGAAGAGGGGCAACCGGGACAGGATCGGTGCCCTGACCGGGACTAGAACCCGGTGTGCCGGCGCCGCAAGGCGGAGGATTAGCCTGTTGAGCCACGGCGCCGGCCAGGGTTGGTTTTTTCTAAAACAGCTAAGTAAGAACTAGGTGATGCCCACAGTGTGCCTAAAGTGACATCTGGCCTGTTAGCCCCTGGTCCCTTTATCCCTAGCAGCAGTGACCGTGCCCTCTGCCCCACCTCCGCCAGGTGCCCGGCAAGCAGCGAGGTTTGGTTGCTAAGCTGCTGGTGGGGCATCGGGCTTCCCAGGACTACACAGGCCTCTGAGCTGGCGCCAACAGGAGCCGGAGGGGTCAGCAGCTGCCCCGGTGGCTCCGAGCCCTGCTGCACCGCTCCAGTTGGTAGGAGGTGCAGGGGCGGTCTCACATCCGCCAACCAGGAGGCCAAAGCCACACACAGGCCTCGCACAGGATGTCGGGGAAGGGAGGGCAGCTTCTGAATCAGCCTGGGACTCCTCACTCTGTGCTCCTGAGGGCGGGAGGGAGCCGTGGCAGAAGGTGGGTGCGGCTCTCCCGGCACCTGTGAAGGGACTTCATAGGGGGCTGGCCCTTCCCACACCTGCGGGACAGGACGGGCTCGGCTTGACCAAGCCTTGGACTCATGGGGACAGCCGAGCTCAGGTGCCCCAGCAGTGCCAGCGGGGGATGGGCACTGTGACCCGGGCATCCCCCTCCTCCCTCCACAGGCAGCCCCGCTCTTAGGCTCCAGGCGGGCCGCCCTTCTGTGGTGGTCTCTGCCGAGCTCTTGAGATGCTTGAGGTGGGGCCAGGCAGAGGATGGAGGAGGAAGGCAGGGCCATCGCCAAGAGGAGGACGCCTCTGGGCATCAGGGTGCGGGGGACCTGCCCGAGCCCCCCCCCCCCGACTGTTGTGCCAGCTGGCGCCAGCGGTGGTGATGGGAGCGGTGAGAAGAGACGGGAGTTGCGGGGCCAGTGGCCCACAGGGAGCTTTCGGGCTACTGCCACGCCCCAGGCACAGAAGCCACAGGGGTCAGCAGCAGCCGGAAAACAAATAGGACTCGGCCACAGCTCGGCACGCTGAGGCGGGGGAGAGCAGGGAGGGTGGCTCGGATGTTGATGGTCGGGTCACTTACGGGCGCTGAGACGGGCAGGGATGGAGTCTGGGAGAAGCTGGGGCGAGGGCAGTGGTAGAGAAGGTATCTCTTGGGCAGCCCCAGGAGTGGTGCTGTAGCCCGGCGGCGTCCCCAGTGTCTGCCGCGTTGGTGGTCACTTCTCCCACGCCGCTCTCGGCAGGAGGAGCACTGGAGAGGAGTCTGGGAGTTTGCCAGGCCGGCCTCGGGACAGCCCCACTGGGTCAGAACCCTCGAGCCCAAGGTCTCGCAGCTGCTTCGCCTGCCTGTTTGCTTGGCTTTCTGGCCTTCATACCTGTCTGATCCACAGGGGGTGCCTCTGCCCACGCGGGTTCCTGTGGCCTGGGAGGATGCCAGCATCCTGAGAGGCAAAGCTGCCAACGGGATGGTGCAGGCCCCACCCTCGCCCCCAACGCTGCCTGGGGCGTCACCTCCCTCAGTTCCCTTGTCCACCCTGCCTGGGAGGCAGAGAAACCAGACAAAAATCGCTGCTAACCGCTAACCCTACAAGCCTCTTCCAGGGTGTGCATCTCCAGCAGGTCCTACCTGGCTCCCGGATCTCATGGGAGCATCCCGGTTGCCAGGAAGTCTTCTGCCCTTTCTGTGGGGACAGGGGCTGAGCACCCCTCGCCTGTCCCGGTTGCTGGCCAGTAGGTTGGTTCACTTTCCCTGTAGCTTAATAACCAGCACGAGGCTGGGGCGAGCATTTATGGGGCTGGATGGGCGCCCCATCCACTGGTTCACTGCCCTCCAGGTGCCCTCAACAACTGATGCCAGAGCTGGGAGCTCCATCCAGGAGCTCCCGCTGGTGGCAGGGTCCCACGTCCTTGAGCCATCGCTGCCGCTGCCCAGGGTGTTCGCTAGCAGGAAGCTAGAATCCGAAGCGAGGCCGGGACTCCAACCCGTGAGGCCGTGGTTTCTTCACCACCAGGCCTAATGTCCACCCCATGATGTGATCAGGGCATCATCTTGGCAGAAGGCGCAAACCCTGCGGGAGCACAGCGAGAGAGGGAAGCCCTTGGGAGGGGACTTCTGATGAGCTGCGTTCCAGAGCACGGAGACAGCGGGTGGGGCCGGGGGGAGCTGAGCAGGTGGATCTGGTGTGGGGGGTGGGGTGGGGGGGACAGCCTACAGGTCCTGCTCAGGACTGTCAGTGGCTCCCAGTGACATGGAACTAGAGCTCCTTGTGTGCCCCGCAAGCCCCGCCTCCCCACTCGTCTCCGTCCTCCCGGAACAAGCTCGTCCCATCTTCAGGCTTTGTGCCTGTCACTCCTGCCCAACTCGCTGTGCCGTTGAGTCTGACCGTGTGGCCGCCACTTCCTGCCGCTCGCTCTTACCTCTGCACAGTGAGTGCTCACCAGGGGCAGTCAGACGCTGCGGTGACTAAAGGACTTGAGTAAGAATAAGAAAGCCACAGCTTTGGCCGGCACCGCAGCTCACTAGGCTAATCCTCCGCCTTGCGGCGCCGGCACACCAGGTTCTAGTCCCGGTCGGGGCACCGATCCTGTCCCGGTTGCCCCTCTTCCAGGCCAGCTCTCTGCTGTGGCCAGGGAGTGCAGTGGAGGATGGCCCAAGTCCTTGGGCCCTGCACCCCATGGGAGACCAGGAGAAGCACCTGGCTCCTGCCATTGGATCAGCGCGGTGCGCCGGCCACAGCGCGCCGGCCGCGGCGGCCATTGGAGGGTGAACCAACGGTAAAGGAAGGACCTTTCTCTCTGTGTCTCTATCTCACTGTCCACTCTGCCTGTCAAAAAGGAAAAAAAAAAAAAAAGCCACAGCTTGCCGGAGGCTTCGCGGGTAACCAGCCGACCAGACGAACTAACTTGTTCACGTGTCGACGGCGCGGCCGACGCTCAGGAAGGCAAAGGAGGGCGAGGGCGCAGAGTGGGAAGGGACGGTCCAGAGCCCTTCAGCCGCCCCAGCCTGGGCGCTGCTCTTAGCATCTTGATTTTCTTGGTGGCTTTGGTCGGTCGCCGCTGGAAATCATCCCGTGCACCTGCAGTCCCAGGATGGGGCCTGCTCTGTCCGCTGTGAACGCTGTGCTAGCAGTCCCCCTACTCCTCCTTCCAGGGGACCCGTGCAGGAGGAAGCACCTCTGTAGGGGAGCTGTCGGTGCAATGCAAGAGACCGTAGGCTCGGCTTGGCTCGGAGGGGCTCAGCTGTGATGGTCAGGCCCTGGCCTGTTGCACCTTGCCTGGGGCTCTCTTCCTTGCATTCCCTGTCTGCCTCCAAGAGTGGGCCAGAGAGATAGGATCTGCTCCACACCAGGCCGCTGGGGGCCTGGCTTCCTGAGGTTCCACCGCAGGAAACTTGCTTGTCTGGGGTGGGTGGTCCTGAGGGGCTGCCTGGAGGGGAGTCCAGCCAGGCCCAGACCTGTCCCCTCGTGTCCTTTGAGAAGAGGTGGCACTCGACTTGGGCAGTCACTTCTGTCTCGGGAGACTGCGCTCCGGGGCGGATGTGGGCCTGGCTCTGGGCTGAGGGCATTTGTGGGAATGTGTCTGGGCGGGGCCTGCCTCCTGATTGCAGGGTGCAGTCGGGCACCCTTTGACCTGTGCTACCCAGAGCTCTTAGAGTTGGGGGGTTTGCAGACCTGGGGCCGGACCCGAAGGCTGTGGTTTCCTGCTTGGTGACCTTGTATGGTTGCCCAGCTGCTGTGGTCTTTGCCTTGTCATCTGTCCCCAACCTGCTCACCTGTCAGGGGGCTCCCAGGTGTGTACGCTTGCCAGGAGTGCGAGGCAGGTAGAAAGGCACTGCGTTGTCCTGGCTGCCTGGACTTGAATCTGCTCTGCATTGTTTGCTTCTACGACAGCTAAGGGCCTGTGCCTGGTCTGCAGCAGGTGCTCCGAGGGGCCTTCGGGCGAAAGGCGGGCGCTGAGTACGCCTGCCCTCCTGGTGTGTGTCTACATCCTGTCTGCGGCCCTCCTCCCGGCACCCCCGCCCTCATCTTGGTTGTGGCCTCTGAGCCTGCGTGGGGTCCTTGGCCATCTGTGTCCCTCCCTGGAGTCTGCAGGCCCCTCTCCTGCTCCAGGGAGTCACTCCCAGCTTCCTCTAGCTTCTGACCCAAGTGACCTTAGCCCCTGGAAGGGGGAGGGGCTGCCAGAGGAGCCTGCCACCCTCCCCCACGGCTGGAATGCACAGAGGCCAGAGGCTGAGATCCCTGCTTCCTGCCCCGGGAGCCTCCAGGGCTTTGATGCTTCAGGGCCTCAGGTCAAGTGGGCACCGTGAGTTCCCAGTGAAGGGGGAGGCTCCCGCTCTGGTTGGCTGCCCCCAAACCTGAAGGCACAGACCTCCCCCATCACACCCTGGCCCCGAAGTGATAGCCCTCTGGGGGTGTCTGCAGGCTGATTGTGCTCTGAGGGTGGTCCTGGTGTTTGGTTTGGAGGTGGCCTGCGGGAGTGCAGCTTGGCCAGCCCTGGTTTCTCTAGGAGACACCCCCACCCTGTGATGCACCTGCACACCTGGGTGTGCCTCCAGGAGCTGCAGTGGTGGTGGGGGGGCTGTTTTAACAGAGTCGGCCTGGTGGCTGATTTTTTTTTTTCTGCCTCCCAGGAAACCACGCTCTTCAAGGCTTCCTTCAGGCCTCAGCTTGGGAGACCCTCCCTCCCCCCGCAGTTGGAGACCCGTGTCCCCCTCCGTGCCCTAGTGACCGTGTTCCAAGGTGAGTGGGTCCGCTGCCTTCCCCCTAGAGCCTAGAGCTGAATGAATGGAGCCATGTCCGAGCCCCGTGTTTCCCAGGGACTGGCCTGGCTGGCCGTGCCCGGCGGGAGGCCACGAAAATGGAAAGTGGAAGCCGGAAGCGGAGCACAGTTGGTCCTTCCCCCGCGTGATCCAGAAATAGCTTCCCCTTGGGTGGGGGTTGCATCCTTTGGTGGGTGGTCAGCTTGGGAGCCTTGAGCTGGTTTTCACTGGGGGCGGATTTCTCTCCCCTGATGATTCCCCGCTTGGGCCCGTGGGAAAGGGAGCCTTCTTGAGTGTACCCCATCAGAACCCCGGGGAGCTGCACCTGGGAAGCCAGAGATGCAGATCGGCAAGGTGCTGGGGCCGCGGGAGCCCAGTGGCCTGGTGGGATGGGCCAGCACCCCTCACCTGACTTCCTCCTGTTGGTGGCTGTTGGCAGCCCAGGCAGCCCCCCTGCGGTTAGAAGAACCTGCCCAGGTGCCTGAGGGTGCCACTGGGCTGGGGCCTGGAGCTACCCCAGGCCTGTCCTGGAGCCCTGAGAGGCAGCTGTCACAGGTCCCCCCACTCCTCTGGAGAGAGGCCCGGGAAGTTTCCCTTTCTGTTTAGCCACAGTTTTATGGGTTTTTTAGAAAACAGGGTAACAATTAAGCTAATTACCTTGGGGCCTGCTGGCCCTCCCCGTTCCTATAAAGCCAGGCTGAATGGCTTCCTCCCATTAGGAGGCCACCGGTGGAGAGAGCAGGCCCGGCACTAGGTACTCTCGGGGAGGCCTCTGCACGGAGCAGGGTGAAGCTGGTCGGGCCTGGGGAGAGGGGCCGAGGGCCCCGCGTTCCTGCCGCCGGTGCTCCACGGCCCCTCCTGTTTCCCCAGGTCTCGGCAGGGGTCTGCGGCCAGCCGAGGAAGATGAGGCGGTTCCTGAGACCCGGGCACGACCCTGCGCGGGAGAGGCTCAAGCGGGACCTGTTCCAGTTCCACAAGGTACGTAGGCCCGAGGAGACAGGGAGGGCAGGCGTCCTTCACCTGGGTGAGGCACGTCTGGTCCGAGGGCTCTCCTGGGAGAGGGCAGAGGAGCTCCTGGCGCCGAGACCCCTCGTCCCACGGCCCTCACTGCGCGTGACCCCTCCACGGCACCACACCGAGCCTGTGTTCCCATCTGTACGCTGGGGACAAAGCCTCTGCGCCGTCCACCTCATCACAGGGCTGTGGGGAGGCTCGGGGTTGGAGATGAAAGGATCTCAATCCAGCCACATATAATAATAATAATAATAATAATAATAATGTCATCCCGGTGATGCCAGGGCCCGGGGCCCGGGAGACACAGCCATGGCCATTCCTCCTCCTCAGATTGCCCCTGAGGGAAAGGCCACTCTGCCTGCAGCCCGAACCAGGCTTCCCGATTGGGGAGGGGCATCCGGCACAAGGAGCCAGGGTTGGCATTTGGCTACCCTGTCTGGAACCTCCCAGAAGCCCCTCAGGGCTTCCCCAAGGGGCCGGGGCCTGGAAACAGCTGCACAGCGTGGCTCATTAGCTGCTCCTCCATGGTTGGGGGTAATTAGCCTGCCCACCTCGCTTTCATCCCTCAGCCCCGAGGTGGACTGCGGGAGTGGGACCCGGGCACGCGGAGCGGGGAGCCCGGGGAGCCCGACTCTGCTGGGATCTTCAGGTCGGGCTCTCTGCTCCTCCCCTCCCCCCAGGGTGTGTGAGACTGGGAAAGGCCTGTCCCTGTCCCCTGTGGAACTCAGGGCTTCCTTTCGTTGTCTCGTTGGCAGAAGTAGCTTGCTTAGGTTCCAGTCCAGTCTTGCTCCTTAAAAGTGGGGAGACCGTGCCCGTCGCCCACACCCCAGGCCTGTTGGAATTGGGTAACCGCGGTGCTGGGCATGGTGGTCCAGGGATGTTAGGTGCTGTGTTGGGGAGTGGGGGGAGCACCCTCGTAGATCTCCCTGTGTTGGCAAGGGTGGGTCACGGGTCCCAGTGTCCCCTGCGTTTCCCCCTGGTCTCTGCCCATGGGAGGTATCACCCATGGAGCTCGACAGGGAGGCCTTTGCCAAGGCTTCTTTGATTTGGGGCTCCCCAAGAGCGGAGTGTGGCTGTTGAGAATGAGGGATCTTGGGAAACAGGCCTGCTCTGTGGGTGCCAAGAACCTCTGCATTCCCCTGGGGCCTGGCTGTCCGCCCCCCACCCCCATGCCTGCAGGGATCTCTAGGAAGTGACTCAGGAGGGGAAGGGACCTTCAAGCCAAAGATTCCAGCAGAAACCAGACAGACAGGCCCTGCAAAGGGGGATGAGCCCCTGCCCCAAGGTGTGAGGCTGGGTGGGGCAGAGGTGGAGTCTCCCCCTCCCCACTCCTGGATTCCCACTGGTGATCTGCATCTTGACCACCCCAGCCCCAGGCCCAGGCCCCTCCTGCCATTCACATGCAAGCACCAGCTGTTGGTGCTGCCTGGAGCTTGGCTGTGGGATCTCAGATAAGGGCAACTTTGGGACTTGGTGGGGGAAGAGCCACTGGCTTGGGATTCCTTGTAGGGAGAAAGAAGGAGAGAGGCTGGGGAGGAGAGTGGTGGGGCCCTAAATATGGGAATGGAGAGTGCAGCCAGGTCCTGGAGGGACTGGGACCCTGCACGGTCCTCCCAGGCCAGCCTGTCCCTGGCCGGAAGCTTCCCGGGAACTGTGGAGCTGCCTCCTGGGAGTTCAGGTCGCCCCGACGCTGGAGCTGTGGTGGGATTGGGTTGGGGCAGTTTTTACTCATCCAGGGAAGCCGGCGAGCTCAGAGCAGTTAGGAGGTGTCATGGTGAGGGGACGGGATCCAGCACGAAGGGGGCCCGGTGACCTCTGGGGCCAGCTGTGTGGTGGGGGCAGTCGTGGGCACTGCAGGATGTTTGCATCCCTGGGCCCTACCCACGTGATGCCAATCGTGCCCCTGCCCCGTGACAACCAAGACTGTCTCCTTGGTGCCAAGCGCCCCAGGGTGGGAGGGTTGCTTCTGGTGAGAACCCTTGGAATAGGGAAGTACTAGAGACATGCGATCGATGAGACCTGGCGATAGCGTGGGGTCTGTGTCCCGGCCGGGTGGTGGTGCGGGAGAGCAGGTGTGAGGGGAATTGGCAGGCTTTGATCCGGACGGGATTAGCAAAGCGGTCTGCACCTATGGAGGGGCGCTTTGGCCAGTGGTCAGCACTGACCCCAGCACTGGACTGCCTGGTTCCCCGGCAGGGCGGCCTGGAGCAGTCACTCCCGTCTCAGATGGAGATGGAGCAGGAGCCGGCCCTGTCCTCCGTGGGGACTGGATGAGTCAAGCAGAGATTGAAGGGCCAGGCGTGGCCGGTGGCTGTGGCAGTGTCAGCAGGGCTCCAGCTGGTGGGTGGTGTCACCTGGCTCCAGGTGGAATTAGGGGACGTGTCCACGTTTGGTGATTCTGGCCATCTCTCGTTAGGTTATCTTGGAAGGCCAGGCCTCCAGGTGCTGTGGAGGGGAGGTTACTTATTTGAAAGGATGAGTTACAGGGAGAGACAGATCCTCTGTCTGCTGGTTTACTCCCAGAATAGTTGCAAGGGCCAGGGCCGAGCCAAAGCCAGGAGCTTCTTCCCGGTCTCCCACGTGGGTGGCAGGGGCTCAGGTACTCGAGCCATCCTCCACTGCTTTTCCCAGGCCTTTAGCAGGGAGCTGGATGGGAAGTAGAGCAGCCAGGGCATGAACCTCTGCCCGTAGGGGACACTGGCGTCGCAGGTGGCACCTCTGCCTGCTGTGCCACAGTGCTGGCCCCTAAGCCAGCTTCTAAACTGGAGCTGGTGACTTTTTCACTCCCTGCCCCCAACACACACACACTGGGAAATGCCTGAGAGCGGCAGGTGGCCCCAAGTCCCCGAGAGCCGCGTGCACCTTGGCAGGAGCCGGGACCCAACCAGAGTCTTTGATCTCTGCCAGGGGCTGGCCGGGTGCCAGGCATTGGAAGGGCAGGTGGGGCAGTGGTTCTGCTTCCTTGCTGTGTGCCAGTGCACACATTACTTAGCCTCTCTGTTCCCTCTGAGTGGCCTCCTGGCCGTCCCTGCATCAGGGCTGCCGTGCTGAGTGAGCTTAATGTTCCAGTGGTGCCTGGCACCCAGCCAGCCGCAGGCCAGGGTCTGTGTCGCCATGGCTCCCGCTTCGTCCTGCGAGGACGCACAGAGGGGTGTTCTCATTCTGAGGGCGAGGCTTGCACAGCGAGCGTGTCCGGGGGGTCTGGCTGGGGATGGGGGCACAAAGGTTGTATAAGATGGGTTGTTGGGCTGTGGCCCTAGGTGGGTGGCGTCACCTCTCTGAGCCTGTGATGCCGTGGTTTGCTGGGGGGAGGGGGTCCTCAAGCCCTTTGCGGAGATGGACCCACAGATAAGTCAGCCTTGAGGACCTAAGAGGGGGACGTGGGAGCTGGGCAGGAGAGGAAGTGACTCAGGAGGGGAAGGCGACCTTCGCGTCAAAGTGAAACCCGTTCCTTGAGCTCTGCTCCTCGCGAGGTAAAGCCCAGGCACTTCCGAAGCAGCCACACCCGGGGGCCCATGGGCCCTGCCTGGGCTGCACCAGGGTGCCCTAGGCCTGGAACCCACAGTGTGCATCTGCCTGGCTGCCCTGGGCCAGGTGGTTTTGTCTTGACTTTTGCTTGGCCAGGCCCCTGGTGTCAGGTGACAGCCGCACTGGGAGGGCCAGGCTGCTGCCACCGCCAGGAATCTGAGCTGACCACACCCGGTATCTGCAGAGCCGCCCAGCCAGCCTGGCGGGTGTGCCTCATTGGCCCTGGGTGGACTCTTGGGGCCCTGGTTCCCATCTTCCCACCCCATGGTGGTACCAGGAGCTCCTTGGGTCCTTGTTCCTGAGAGCAGGGTGAAGGACCCCACTGTCTGGGACAAGCGGCCCTTGCTCGCCCCTCCCCTCGGGGGACCTGCCTGGTGGACTTGCTCTCCCACGCCGCCGGCTAGGGTTGCAGCAGGAGTTGCTGCTTGGCGGCGCCTGCAGATCGCTGCTCTTCTCTCCCAGCTCCCCATCAAAGGAGTGCATTGTTCTCTCCTCCCTCTGCAGAGGTCACCCGAGCCAGGGAGCAGGATGGGGCAGGGCCAGGTAGGCTGACGCCAGGGTTCAGGAGGTGGTAGGAGGGCGGCCCAGTGGCTGCCAGGCTTCGGTCAGCCTCCTGGTTTGAACTGGAGCTGCAGATAGGAGGCCCCGGGCGTGGGCCCCGCCCCATGCCCTGATCTTTCTCTGTGCCTTGCAAGGCCCAGGGAGCAGCCTTGGGCTGAGCCCAGGTGGGGGCCTCCTTTACAAGGGGCCATATATGCTCTCCTCCCAGAGACCTGCAGCTGTTCCTGAACTCTAAACAAGAGGTGGGGACCTTGTACTCCAGGCTGTTAGGGGACAGCTGGGGCAGGGCTTCAGTGTGGCACTGGCCTCCCCAGGACCTGGGGCCTGTCCGTTGCTCAGCCGTCTGCTCCCTGTCTCCTCCCCAAGTCCACACCCCTCCCTGTGCCTGAAGCGCTTCCTAGAATTGCTTCAGGCATTTGTGGCCTCCCCCATCCCCATTCCAGTCCCCATTGTCTCCTGGGAACCACGTGTTTGACCCTCACCTGGACTCTGTGAAGTTCACTCCCCTCACTTTACTCTTGGGGGAGCCTTGGCCCCTCCAAGCTGACAGCTTGGAGAAGATGCCCCGTGGGTTGTGACGGGGAAGCCGAGGAGGTGGCCGTGGGGGCCGAGGCCTCTGTGCCAGGGCGGGCTGAACTTTCCTGTTCATTCTGAGGTCAGCTTCAGTAGCTTCTCCACCTTTGGAACAGAAGGTGTGAATGGGGGGTGGCCAACTGCCCCAGGACCCTGCTGGGAGTGAGGAAAGCCGCCGAGTGGCCGAGGGATGGGCCCAGCCTCTGTGTCTTCCTCCAGGTTTGAGCAAAGGCTGACCTGCAGCAGGAGTGACTCAGCTGAGACACTGGGAGAACTTCCGTGAGCTGATAGGACAATGCATGGCCCCAAGAGAGCCACCCCCTTGCTCTCTCCTGTGGACTTCTGCCCTGGAGCAGAACAGGTCACATACATCATTTCAATGTTTCTGGAGGCGCAGTGTAAAATCTTTAAAATAAGTGAATCTTCAACAATGCATCCAAATATTTTTTAATGTGGTCAGTGTAAGTGAGCAGTGATTTTTTTTTTCTTTTTCTTTTTTTTTTTTAACAGTTTGGTTCTTTTTTTAAAAATAAGTCTGCGATCTGGGCCTTCTTCCCACCGCTCAGCTCGGACTCGAGGTGTTCTTCGGAAACGCTTCTCTGTATTTGGCGTTTCAGGATCCACAGTGAGAAATGAGTCTTGAAGTCTGACCTCTGTTCTTTTGAATCCCGATTGTTTTCGATATACTTGAAATACATCCACTCTTTTTATTTAATATTTATTTAAAGGCAGAGTTCAAGGAGAGACAGAGACAGATCCCCCATCTGCGGGTTCACTCCCCAAATGGCTGCAGTGGCTGAGACTGAAGCCAGGAGCTTCTTCCGGGTCGCCCACATGGGGAGCAGGGGCCCACGGGGTTGGGCCATCTGCTGCTGCTTTCCCAGGAGCATTAGCAGGGAGCTGGATCGGTAGTGGAGCAGCCGGGACTTGAACCAGCAGTGTCCAGCTGGCACTCTAGGCTGTGGCATAACCTGCTGTACCACAGCGCTGGCCCCCATCCACTCTTAAATGGGAATTAATTGGATTTTGAGTTCAGCTCCCAGGTGGCACTGTCCACATTGCAAGTGTGCAGTAGCTGCACCTGGGCTCACAGCTGCTGCTCTGGGCAGCTCACGGCCCCTGGTTGCTGCAAGACGTTGTCCCCAGCATCCCCAGGCGCCAGCCGTTTGTGCTCCGAGCTGTGCTGCTGGTCGTAGGCTATCCCCCTTTCCTGGGAAATGTTTACATTCCAGACCAGGGCTTCTCCAGGCTCCGCATTTTTCACATAGCTGAACAGGAACCTGGGCTGGCTGGGGGCTCCTGTGCGGTCCCTCTGCCCTGGGGGCTGTCCCATGCAGGTATGGCTATGGCTACGTGCAGAGTCTCCTGTGTTCCTGTCCCTGCTGTCAGTGGAGCCCTCCCCGCCCCCGCCCCGCCCTGGCCTGACCCTAGCGTGGGCCTCCTCCCACCAACCCCTGGCCTGGCGGTCAGGCAGGCAGGGACTGGGTTTGCTAAGCTGGCGTGCTAGCTGTCCCCAGGGACTCTTGGGTCTGCGTTCTGAGGCCAGGCGGCCTTGGCTGCCTCGTTGTTGCAGACTTTCCCTGCAGGGCAGGGTCTCTGTGGTTGAAAAAGCGGCTCACTTGGCTAATCCTCCGCCTGGGGTGCCAGCACTCCGGGTTCTAGTCCCGGTCGGGGCGCTGGTTCTGTCCTGGTTGCTCCTCTTCCAGGCCAGCTCTCTGCTGTGGCCCGGGAAGGCAGTGGAGGATGGCCCAGGTCCTTGGGCCCTGCACCCAAATGGGAGACCAGGAGAAGCACCTGGCTCCTGGCTTCAGATCAGCGCAGCACGCTGGCCGCAACGCACCAGCCGTAGCGGCCACTTGGTGGGTGAACCAACAGAAAAGGAAGACCTTTCTGTCTCTCTCTCTCACTGTCTAACTCTGCCTGTCAAAAAAAAAAAAAAAAAAAGAGAAAAGAAAAAAGAAAAAGCGAACAAAAGAAAACGGTCCTCATGCAACTGGCTGGCATGCTCAGCTGTGCGGGGTCGGGACCCCGGGGCAGGGCCGATGGGGGAGCAGGACCCACGCTTCCCGGTTTGCCCACCTCCATCTGTGCTGCAGATGTCACTGGGTCATCGTTTCAGGCAGCAACAGCGAGAGCCCGAGTGCTCCTCCATGCGATCGGCAATCAGAGCCTGGGTACTTGGCGCGTTAGAAACCACGGCCTGGGAGACTCCGGCTCTGCCGAGGCCGGTGAGAGCTTTGCACGGCCTGGCCGACTGAAGTGGAAGCGCGGGCTACCAAGCCTTCTGTGTGCGGGACCTCGCCCACGCGTGTCTGCACGGCGGGATCCTGGGTGTGTCTCTGCTCCCACGTGCGACGCGCACTCACGGGCGTTCCCAGGCTCAGAGGATGTCCTCAGAGCCGTTAGCAAGCGCTGCTGCTGGTTGTGAGTCCGGCTTAAGTTCCCTCACGTAATCCGGGCCTTGTGTGTACTTCCGTAGTAAGAAACCAACAAAAGCGTTCATCTGCAACAGTGCTCCGAAAATTCCTCCCTGGGAGTTGGCCTGGGGATCCTGGTGGTGACAGGACGTACAGGGCTGGAGGACCCTCAGCCCAGGACCCTGCTGGCCTAAGCCCACCGTGTAACCAGGCGGCTTCCCCGAGGGCTCGGAGTCTCTGCTGAGCTGGCCCCACACACACTTCCCCCACTCCACACCCCCACAAGGCCCCCGACTACTGTGGGAGGGCTGGCTGGGGTCCCCAGGGTGCTGATGGAGGCTCCAGCTCAGTTTCTGGAGAGCGTGAGATGGCCAGAGTGGTGTCAGAGAGGGCCCCTGGGCATCAGACTGCCAAGGACAAGGTCGGAAACAAACTGGGGCAGGGGCCGTGTGGGTCTGCGTTTAGCTCCAATATCTGTGTCTGCGGGAAACTAGGAGGACTGAAGTGCTCTGGCTGCGGTGGTTCTGGGCTCCTCCGGTCCCAGCTGCTGTGGGCAGAGGGGACCCAGGGTCACTGTTTGCCTTGCAGACGGTGGAACATGGCTTCCCGCACCAGCCCAGCGCCCTCGGCTACAGCCCCTCCCTGCGCCTCCTGGCCATCGGCACGCGCTCCGGAGCCGTCAAGCTGTATCCTTGCGGGAGCCCCTGTGGTGGATGAGGTTCAGGGGAGACGGTCCCTTCCCTCTTGCCCGTGGGCTGTTGGGAAGAGGTCACACTTTGCCCGATTCCCGCCTTCAGAAGTGACTTCCTTGGAGGCCGATGGGGTGGGCACGAGCTGGCCAGCTGCTGGCCTGTCCCTCTGGGGAGGAGGGGGAGGTTTGAACCCGAGGCACAGTTTCTTTTGTCTCCTGCGTCCGGTCAGGGCCAGGATGCTGTCCCCCCTCCTTGTAGCTTCCCTCCCTCACCTATCGCTGGAAGTTTCAAAAATCAGTCTCAACTGCGCAGGGGCAGTGAGCCCCGCCCTCCTCCTGCCCTGAGGCTGAGCCGAGGTCCCAGGGAGGAGGGGCCTGGAGAGAGTTTTCCTGACCCCTCCCCAACAAGACGACGGCTGGGAGACACCAAAGGTGTCTGCCTCTCTCGGCTCCACTCCCCCCCAAAGAGGCAAGTTAGAGGACTTCCATTTCCGTGGCCTCGATGAGCATCAGAAGTGGCTCGTCCTGCAGTTCTGTCCACGAGCAGAGACAGGGTGGCCTCGGGTGAGGGGAGCACTGGGAAGGCAGCTTCGCCTCCAGGTTCTAACCTCCCCCCCCCCCCCACTCCACACACACCAGAGGGTGAAGGAGACCCCTGCTTGGAGGGGACAGTCCCCACCTGTTCCCCCGACCCGAGCCTGAGGCTGCGTGTTCTATTGGGTCATCTTTCATCCAGGGTCGGCCTTGTTCTGGCTGGCTCGGGGCTCCAGGTGGTTCCACGGCGAGCCCCCAAGTTCCAGAGAGGATTGCTGTTAACTTCTCCAGCTGCTCTGGGCTGGACCACAAATCTGAGCGACCTCTGCCATCTGACCTGCACGGCCGGGGCGGGGCCTAGGGGAGCAGAGCCCTTGGGTAGTTCGGCTGGCACTTCCTGCAGCAGAGCCCCAACTCCTTCCTGGTACTTTGCTGCGGCTTGGGGGCGGGGCTGCTAGGCTGCTGTGTACACAGTGGAGCAGGGGCCCAGATCCTCCTGCTGCCAGCTCAGCCCTCCCCTGGCTGGTTAATCATTGCCAGGACTCGGCCGTATCGTGGCTACCAGTGCCTGGTGCCACGACTCATAGGCAAAGACTGTTGGGGGTGGCCACAGGGTGCCACCAAGCGATGGATGGTCGATCAGTTTGGGGAAACAGAGGTGTGGCAGCCAGACAGTGGCCAAGACTGGGCCTCACCTTACTTTAAGAAAAATGGGAGGCAGGGGGACAGTGTTGTGGCGTGGCAGGTAAAGCCACTGCCTGCAACAGCAGTGTGCTATGTGGGTGCCGGTTCGAGTCCCGGCTGCTCCACTTCTAGTCCAACTCCTTGCTGATGGCCTTGGAAATGCAGCAGAACATGGCCCAAGTGTCTGGGCCCCTGCACCCACGTGGGAGACCTGGAGGAAGCTCCTGGCTTAGACTTGGGCATTGCAGCCATTTGGGGTGTGAACCAGCAGGTGGAAGATCAACCAACCTCTACCTCCCTCCCTCCTTCTCTGTACCTGACTTTCAAATGAAGATGAAAGTGACGGAGAAGGAAGAGATGTACCATCTGCTGGTTCACTCCCCAAATGTCCTCAAACAGCCAGGGCTGGGCCAGGCTCCAGCCAGGAGGCAGGAACTCTGTGTGGGTCTTCCACATGGGTGGGACCCGAGTACACGAGCCATCACCGCTGCTTCCCGGGGTGCATTAGTAGGCAGCTGGACCAGGAGTGGAGCAGCCGGGCCTCGCCCCAGGCGCTCTGGCAGGGGATGTAGGTATCCCTCTCCTGCAGGCCTTTACCTGAGAAAACTGCCCCCGGGGGAGGCCCCTGCTCCGGCCACTGCTCTCTCCACACCCCAGGCCCTGGACGTGGTCCTGCTGTGCCAGGGAGGTGTCTGCGCTCCTTGCGAGGGGCCCCTGCACAGGGCAGATCGGGGCGGGGCTCCAGCCTTCAGAGCTTTTCCTGAGCCTTCTGCCAGCTACGGTGCCCCAGGGGTGGAGTTCATGGGGCTGCACCGGGAGAACAATGCTGTGATGCAGATCCACTTCCTGCCTGGCCAGGTGAGGGGCCTCCCAGAAGAGGTGGTTTGGGGGGAACGCTTCGGGTTTGGAGCTAACGGCGAGACCCGTGACCACGTCCCTTTCTGAGCTGAGGGCTCACCTACCACCCTGAGAGCAGCCGGAGTGCTCTGAGCCCTGTGGCTCTTCCAAACAGCCGGTCCAGGCCGGGCTGCCCAGTGGGTGCTGGCTTCCCTGCCCGAGACGAGACGGCTCCTTTCTGTCCCTGTCCCTGTCCCTCCCCAGTGCCGGCTGGTCACTCTGCTGGATGACAACAGCCTGCACCTGTGGAGCCTGAAGGTCAAGGGTGGGCTGTCGGAGCTGCAGGAGGATGAGCGCTTCCTGCTCCGAGGGCCCCCAGGGTAAGGACTGGACCTCTGCCTCGCCCGGCCAGGATGGCCCTTGCCCCCAGCTCCAGGTGGGCCCCCCTCAAAGGTCCTGTTGTCCCCTCCGCAGTGACTGGCATGTGTTGTGGCCACTGCTTGTCTGTGCTCGGGTGCTCTGGGTGGGACCGTGGCCTGCTCCTTCCATCCCTACACAGGAAGTAGCCGCAATAAGCCCCAAACTGAGATGCAGTGGACCTCGTTAACGGCCCTACAGGCCTGGTTTCCCGAGGCAAGGCCGCCTCTGGCACCAGCGAGGACAGCCAGGCGTTGAGCGGGGTCTCCCTTCCCACTCAACCGAGAGCTGTTCCCGCCCCCGCCGGCAGGGCTGCCCCCAGCGCCACGCAGATCACTGTGGTCCTGCCCCATTCCTCCCGAGAACTGCTCTACCTGGGCACCGAGAGTGGCAACGTGTTCGTGGTGCAGCTGCCGGCCTTCCACGTGCTGGAGGACCGGACCATCAGCGCCGA
Source organism: Lepus europaeus (assembly GCF_033115175.1). Taxonomy (NCBI): domain Eukaryota; kingdom Metazoa; phylum Chordata; class Mammalia; order Lagomorpha; family Leporidae; genus Lepus; species Lepus europaeus. Next base: position 5,123,191 of record NC_084844.1, on the reverse strand, counting down.
CGCCGTGCTGCAGAGGTGAGCCGCCGTGGGCCCTCGAGCGTCTCCTGGGAGCCGGGAAGTCTGGGGACAGGAGGGGGGCTCTGAGCTGCCCCCCCGTCCTCCAGGTTGAGAATCTATCGCCTGTTATAATGGCATTGTAGCCCTAAAAGGAGGCTTGGGGGTAACTTATCACCTTGCTCAGAGGTGAGGAAAGTGGGGTCCCACGTGCTGGTGCACTGTCACCACTCTCTGGGGTCCCTGATCCCAGGTGCTAGAACCTCTGGGGGCTCCCGGGGCGGGGGCTGGGGCGCAAACCTCCACGTCAGCTGGGCCGGCTCCTGCTGATGCACTGTTTTAGCCGCTGCACTGTTCCCATTCGCGTGCAGGGCTTCATGGCTAAAAGGCCCTGACAGCCGCAAGCCTGCGGGTTTGTTGGGATCATTTGGGAAGCTTTGCTCCTTGCTGAGGGAATTTGCCCCAGCGAGGCAGCCGGATGGGGCCTGGGTGAGGAGGGGGACGGGGCCCGCAGAGGAGGGGAGGAAGGAGCCTGGCGGGAGCCCGTGGGGGCTGCGTCAGCTGGAGTGGAATGGTATGCGGCTCCGAGGGGCAGGGAGGAGGCCACGGTGCTGGGGCCGCTGGAGGCCTCCGGATGGGCTTGGATTCACGCACACCCTGGCGAGCTGGGTAACGATGAAGCAAGGCCATCTACCCAGGGCAGGGTGTGAGGCCTGTCTGTCCAGGACAGGGTGTGAGGCCTGTGTGTCCAGGGCAGGGTGTGAGGCCATCTGCCCAGGGCAGGGTGTGAGGCCATCTGCCCAGGGCAGGGTGTGAGGCCTCTCTGTCCAGGGCAGGGTGTGAGGCCTGTCTGTCCAGGGCAGGGTGTGAGGCCTGTCTGTCCAGGGCAGGGTGTGAGGCCTCTCTGTCCAGGGCAGGGTGTGAGGCCTGTCTGTCCAGGGCAGGGTGTGAGGCCTGCGTGTCCAGGGCAGGGTGTGAGGCCTGTCTGTCCAGGGCAGGGTGTGAGGCCTCTCTGTCCAGGGCAGGGTGTGAGGCCTGTCTGCCCAGGCAGGGTGTGAGGCCTGTCTGCCCAGGGCAGGGTGTGAGGCCTGCATGTCCAGGGCAGGGTGTGAGGCCTGTCTGTCCAGGGCAGGGTGTGAGGCCTGTCTGTCCAGGGCAGGGTGTGAGGCCTGTCTGTCCAGGGCAGGGTGTGAGGCTTGCGTGTCCAGGGCAGGGTGTGAGGCCTGCATGTCCAGGGCAGGGTGTGAGGCCTGTCTGTCCAGGGCAGGGTGTGAGGCCTCTCTGCCCAGGGCAGGGGTGAGGCCTCTCTGCCCAGGGCAGGGTTTGAGGCCTCTCTGCCCAGGACAGGGTGTGAGGCCTGTCTGTCCAGGGCAGGGTGTGAGGCCTGTCTGTCCAGGGCAGGGTGTGAGGCCTGCGTGTCCAGGGCAGGGTGTGAGGCCTGCGTGTCCAGGGCAGGGTTTGAGGCCTCTCTGCCCAGGGCAGGGTGTGAGGCCTGCGTGTCCAGGGCAGGGTGTTGAGGCCTGCGTGTCCAGGGCAGCGTGTGAGGCCATCTGCCCAGGGCAGGGTGTGAGGCCTGTCTGTCCAGGGCAGGGTGTGAGGCCTGTCTGTCCAGGGCAGGGTGTGAGGCTTGCGTGTCCAGGGCAGGGTGTGAGGCCTGCGTGTCCAGGGCAGGGTGTTGAGGCCTGTCTGCCCAGGGCAGGGTGTGAGGCCTGTCTGCCTAGGGCAGGGTGTGAGGCCTGTCTGTCCAGGGCAGGGTGTGAGGCCTGTCTGTCCAGGGCAGGGTGTGAGGCCTGTCAGCCCAGGGCAGGGTGTGAGGCCTGTCTGTCCAGGGCAGGGTGTTGAGGCCTCTCTGCCCAGAGCAGGGTGTGAGGCCTCTCTGCCCAGGGCAGGGTGTTGAGGCCTGCGTGTCCAGGGCAGGGTGTGAGGCCTCTCTGTCCAAGGCAGGGTGTTGAGGCCTGTCTGTCCAGGGCAGGGTGTGAGGCCTGTCTGTCCAGGGCAGGGTGTGAGGCCTGCGTGTCCAGGGCAGGGTGTGAGGCCTGTCTGTCCAGGGCAGGGTGTGAGGCCTGTCTGTCCAGGGCAGGGTGTGAGGCCTGTCTGCCCAGGGCAGGGTGTGAGGCCTGTCTGTCCAGGGCAGGGTTTGAGGCCTGCGTGTCCAGGGCAGGGTGTTGAGGCCTGCGTGTCCAGGGCAGGGTGTGAGGCCTGTCTGCCCAGGGCAGGGTTTGAGGCCTCTCTGCCCAGGGCAGGGTGTGAGGCCTCTCTGCCCAGGGCAGGGTGTTGAGGCCTGCGTGTCCAGGGCAGGGTGTTGAGGCCTGCGTGTCCAGGGCAGGGTGTGAGGCCTGTCTGTCCAGGGCAGGGTGTGAGGCCTGTCTGTCCAGGGCAGGGTGTGAGGCCTCTCTGTCCAGGGCAGGGTGTGAGGCCTGTCTGTCCAGGGCAGGGTGTGAGGCCTGCGTGTCCAGGGCAGGGTGTGAGGCCTGTCTGTCCAGGGCAGGGTGTGAGGCCTCTCTGTCCAGGGCAGGGTGTGAGGCCTGTCTGCCCAGGCAGGGTGTGAGGCCTGTCTGCCCAGGGCAGGGTGTGAGGCCTGCATGTCCAGGGCAGGGTGTGAGGCCTGTCTGTCCAGGGCAGGGTGTGAGGCCTGTCTGTCCAGGGCAGGGTGTGAGGCCTGTCTGTCCAGGGCAGGGTGTGAGGCTTGCGTGTCCAGGGCAGGGTGTGAGGCCTGCATGTCCAGGGCAGGGTGTGAGGCCTGTCTGTCCAGGGCAGGGTGTGAGGCCTCTCTGCCCAGGGCAGGGGTGAGGCCTCTCTGCCCAGGGCAGGGTTTGAGGCCTCTCTGCCCAGGACAGGGTGTGAGGCCTGTCTGTCCAGGGCAGGGTGTGAGGCCTGTCTGTCCAGGGCAGGGTGTGAGGCCTGCGTGTCCAGGGCAGGGTGTGAGGCCTGCGTGTCCAGGGCAGGGTTTGAGGCCTCTCTGCCCAGGGCAGGGTGTGAGGCCTGCGTGTCCAGGGCAGGGTGTTGAGGCCTGCGTGTCCAGGGCAGCGTGTGAGGCCATCTGCCCAGGGCAGGGTGTGAGGCCTGTCTGTCCAGGGCAGGGTGTGAGGCCTGTCTGTCCAGGGCAGGGTGTGAGGCTTGCGTGTCCAGGGCAGGGTGTGAGGCCTGCGTGTCCAGGGCAGGGTGTTGAGGCCTGTCTGCCCAGGGCAGGGTGTGAGGCCTGTCTGCCTAGGGCAGGGTGTGAGGCCTGTCTGTCCAGGGCAGGGTGTGAGGCCTGTCTGTCCAGGGCAGGGTGTGAGGCCTGTCAGCCCAGGGCAGGGTGTGAGGCCTGTCTGTCCAGGGCAGGGTGTTGAGGCCTCTCTGCCCAGAGCAGGGTGTGAGGCCTCTCTGCCCAGGGCAGGGTGTTGAGGCCTGCGTGTCCAGGGCAGGGTGTGAGGCCTCTCTGTCCAAGGCAGGGTGTTGAGGCCTGTCTGTCCAGGGCAGGGTGTGAGGCCTGTCTGTCCAGGGCAGGGTGTGAGGCCTGCGTGTCCAGGGCAGGGTGTGAGGCCTGTCTGTCCAGGGCAGGGTGTGAGGCCTGTCTGTCCAGGGCAGGGTGTGAGGCCTGTCTGCCCAGGGCAGGGTGTGAGGCCTGTCTGTCCAGGGCAGGGTTTGAGGCCTGCGTGTCCAGGGCAGGGTGTTGAGGCCTGCGTGTCCAGGGCAGGGTGTGAGGCCTGTCTGCCCAGGGCAGGGTTTGAGGCCTCTCTGCCCAGGGCAGGGTGTGAGGCCTCTCTGCCCAGGGCAGGGTGTTGAGGCCTGCGTGTCCAGGGCAGGGTGTTGAGGCCTGCGTGTCCAGGGCAGGGTGTGAGGCCTGTCTGTCCAGGGCAGGGTGTGAGGCCTGTCTGCCTAGGGCAGGGTGTGAGGCCTGTCTGTCCAGGGCAGGGTGTGAGGCCTGCGTGTCCAGGGCAGGGTGTGAGGCCTGTCTGTCCAGGGCAGGGTGTGAGGCCTGTCTGCCCAGGGCAGGGTGTGAGGCCTGTCTGCCTAGGGCAGGGTGTGAGGCCTGCGTGTCCAGGGCAGGGTGTGAGGCCTGCGTGTCCAGGGCAGGGTGTGAGGCCTGTCTGTCCAGGGCAGGGTGTGAGGCCTGCGTGTCCAGGGCAGGGTGTGAGGCCTGTCTGTCCAGGGCAGGGTGTGAGGCCTGTCTGCCCAGGGCAGGGTGTGAGGCCTGTCTGCCTAGGGCAGGGTGTGAGGCCTGCGTGTCCAGGGCAGGGTGTGAGGCCTGCGTGTCCAGGGCAGGGTGTGAGGCCTGCGTGTCCAGGGCAGGGTGTGAGGCCTGTCTGTCCAGGGCAGGGTGTTCCTCTAAGGGCTGGGGCCCCAGAAGGTGAGGCTCCTGTGCCTCTCTCGGTCAGCAGGGTAGGGCCAGAGCAGAACAGTTTGCAGGCTGACGGGCAGGGCTTGTGTCCAGCCTGGGTGCACCATCCATGGGCAGGACAGCAGGAGGACCTGCTCCTCCACGTGGGTGTGGCCTCACCTGGCGTCAGCCCGCCGAGGTCTGCTCAGGAGGCACAGGGGATCCCGACCACCCTCCTGCGGTCTACATCCTGTTCAGCTCTCACTTGGATGACGTAGGATGGTACTTGCATACTTTTTTTTTTTTTTTTTTTTTTTTTAATTTTTGCCAGGCAGAGGGACAGAGAGAGACAGAGATCTTCCATCTTCTGGTTCACTCCCCAAATGGCTGTAACAGCCAGGGCAGAGCCAGGTTGAAGCCTGAAACTCTATCTGGGTCTCCCACATGAGTGGCTGGGTCCCTAGCACTGAGGCCATCATCCGCTGCCTCCCAGGGTGCGCGTTAGGTCGTAGCTGGAATCAGAATGGGAGCAGGGACTTGGACCCAGTACAGGACACAGGCACTGCGTGCGGTGCCGAATACCCACCCCTCGCTTCCTGTTTTAAGAAATTTGAGAAGCAGACAGCTCTCATCCCCGATTTCACTTCTCTAATACCTATGGCAGCTGAGACGGGGCCGGGCTGAATCGGGTAGCAGCCTCCCAACTGCCCGCATCGCAGGAGTCAGGAGCCGGGCATCAAACCCAGCAGGCGAGGTGCCTCGTCCGTCGTTGCTCTTAGTTTAAGGGAATTTTTGACTGTAAGAAATGCATCGTTTTGGAATCCTCTTCCAAAACCAAGACTTTACAAGAAAGGCTGAAGTCCCGTTCGGCCCTCTTCCCGAGCGGCGGGACGCGCGGTGCGTGGCTCAGCTGCAGGTGGCGGAGACGGTGTGGGCTCAGTGTAGCCGGAGTCGTACAGGTGCTCCTGGCACCGGGCGGACCCGACCTCGCGCTCGGCCCACTCGGGGTTGGCAGCGCTTGGTTCCAGGCCTGCTGCCCTGTGGCTTTCTGTTTGCATTCTTGGGGGAGGGGTTTATGTGGCACATCCTGTCCCGCACGTGGCCCAGGTGTGGCTGTGTGAGCTCCCCGCACTCCCTCGGCCAGGTTGCCTGAGGAGGCCCGTCACCGGCGGGTGTTCGAGATGGTGGAGGCGCTGCAGGAACACCCCCAAGACCCCAGCCAGATCCTGATCGGCTACAGCCGGGGCCTCATTGTCATCTGGGACCTGCAGGGTCGCCGCGTGCTCTGCCATTTCCTCAGCAGCCAGGTAGGTGGTGCCTGTGAGGACAGCAGGGCCCACGTGGCCCTCACACCCCCGGGCTGGGGGCTGGGGCTGGGGGCTGGGGGCTGGGGGCTGGGGGCTGGGGGCTGGGGCTGGGGGCTGGGGGCTGGGGGCTGGGGCTGGGGGCTGGGGGCTGGGGCTGGGGCTGGGGCTGGGGGCTGGGGGCTGGGGCTGGGGGCTGGGGCTGGGGCTGGGGCTGGGGCTGGAGGCTGGGGGCTGGGGGCTGGGGGCTGGGGCTGGGGGCGATGGGACCGCCTCCGAGCCCAGCCTGCTGCTCTCTCCCTCTCCTCCTCGAAGCAACTGGAGAACGTCTGCTGGCAGCGAGACGGCCGCCTCATCGTCAGCTGCCACTCCGACGGCAGCCACTGCCAGTGGCCTGTGTCCAGCGACGCCCCGCACCCAGAGCCGCTGCGCAGCTCCGTGCCGTATGGTCAGCGCTGCTCCCGCCTGAGGAGTACCGTGGGTCCTTGCCGGGTGCGGGGGTAGGGTGCCCGACCAGACTCGGTGTGCCCAGCGTGGTTCAGAGCAGCATACCCCCATCCCCACCCTGCCACAGCACACCTCCCCCGAGGGTGTGGGCAGGGGAGTCTCGTCCACAGCCCCTGATCCCCCTCGAGAGTAGAGGGAGCTGTCCACACTAACTCTTTCTCTCTTAGGTCCCTTTCCATGCAAAGCCATTACCAAAATCTTCTGGCTGACCACCAGGCAGGGGTAGGTGCCCATGTTCTGTCTCCCCTCCCCCCTCCCCAGAGCCTTCCCAGTCCGGCCGTCTTCGTGAGAGACAGCGCCTGGTGGTCACTGTTGGGGTCTGAGATGCAGGGAAGTGGGGGAGGGGCAGACTTGGCATTTGTGCATCTCCAAGGCTCGGTTCCTGCAAAATCCAGTCCCCAGCCCTCACCCTCCTAGAGGCCAGCTCCAGCCCAAGTTGTAAACTTTTTCTTTTTTAAAAAGACTTGCTTATTTGAAAAAATTAGAGAAGGAGAGACAGATTCTTCAGTCCACTGGTTTATTTTCCAGATGGCCAAGGCTGGGCCAGGCTGAAGCCAGGAGCTCCTTCAGGGTCTCCCACATGGGTGCAGGGGCCCAAGCACTCGGGCCATCTTCTGCTGCTTTCCCAGGCCAATAGCAGGGAGCTGGATGGGAAGTGGAGCAGCAGGGACTTGAACTGGCACCCATATGGGATGCTGGCACCACAGGTGGTGGCTTAACCTGCTATGCCACAGCACCGGTCCCAGGTTTTGAACTCTCAACCCCATTTCTTCATGCAGAATCAGGCAGGGAGGCCTGGGGTGTAAGAGGATGGAGAACCCCCTGGGCTGAAGCAGGAGTGGTCACAGACAGCCCCTGTCTGCCTGCCTGTGCCCCTCCCCCACATCCTCCTGGGGTGAGGGTCCAGCACTGCCTCCTCCAATCACCCGAGGCAGACTTGGCCTCCCTCTAGGAGAGGGCCTGGTGCTGGGACCCCCGGGAGCCCCGGCCCTGCCCCGTGTGCTCCAGACAGCTGCCTGCCCTCTGTGCCTGCAGGTTGCCGTTCACCATCTTCCAGGGCGGCATGCCCCGCGCCAGCTACGGGGACCGCCACTGCATCTCGGTGGCCCACGACGGGCAGCAGACGGCCTTTGACTTCAGCTCCCGCATCATCGACTTCACCGTCCTGGCCGAGGCGGACCCTGCGGCTGGTAGGCGAGCCGTGGAGGTTGGGGTGCGGGGAGGGGGCGGCGGTGACAGGGCAGGGGCCCACCGCCATCCTGGGTCCCTTGGCCCCACTGGCTCTTCTCGGGCCCCGGTCAGACTCGGCTGTGGGCGACAGGCAAGACCACAAAGGGCTGCTGTTGAAGGCTGGGGTGGGGGGACCTCCCCGCCTCTCCACCTGCCTCCAGGCTGCCCCGGGGAGGGGGTGGGTGGGGCTGTTCAGGACTCACTGGTCTCTGTCCTCCCCACCGTGGCTGGAGACCCAGATCTGTTTTTCCTTCTGTCAGGGAATCTTCTCTCTAGATGCTGAGAGCAGAAGCTTAGCTCTGCCCAGGATCTCTTTGCTGTGGCTCCCCCCACTCCCCTTGGCTAAGTAGGGGGCAGGAAGGAGAGAAACTCGCCGTGCTGTGTATTTGAAGCCAGTGGGGGCTGGCGTGTAGCCTAGTGGTTAGCGTGCCTGCGTCTCCTATCGGAGTGCCTGGGTGCAGAACCCCGCTCTGGCTCCTGCCTGCAGCTTGCTGCTAATGCAGACTGGGGCGTGACAGTGGCGCTCAGGCCGCGTGGCTCCGGCCTTGGCCGAGCCTCACCCACTGCAGGGCATCTGAGGGGTGAAGCAGCGGTGGGACCTCTCTTCTCTCTGCCTCTTGGATCCATTTAAGGTAAAGGAGGTTTTCTGGGCAGGTCACCTTCCTGTGTTTGTCCTCTGTGTTCCTGACTCCCTCACAGTCCCAGCAGGCTGGGGTGGGGGTGCGTGATGAGGACCGCTCCTTTTAGGCTGCGTGGCATCCTGAGTCTCCCGTGTAACTGTGTCTCGGGGGTTCTGGCTAGGGCATGCCGTTCTACTTAGTGAGCAGCTACTACATGCCAGGCCCTGTTCTAGAAACTGCCGAAGGCCCCCTCTGCTGGGACGGACAGGGTGGGGAGGCAGAGCGAGCAGGTTGCAAATCGATGCCAGAGGCAGGAAAAGCAAGGCCAAGTGAGGAGGTGGGGGTCGGCAGGGTCTCCCCCCTGAAGGAAGTGAGCCGAGAGGGCAGGGCTGGCTTCACAGGCACCCGGGTGCCGGGCTCTGAGCTGGGAGAGCCCTCCGGCTGGAGGGGGGCGGGGCAGTGTGGTCCTGGAGCCGGCTCTAGGTCCTCCAGGGCCACAGAAGTGCAGTGGGCCGGAGGGGTGAGAGCTGAGTAGGGGTGGCGTGACCCAGGCTGTGTTCAAGCAGGAGCCATCTGGCTGCCTTGGGCAAGCGATGAGGAGGGGGTAGAGAAGGGAGGCCTCGGGGTCGCGTCGGGTTCTGGATCGGGGTCTCCGATCCAGGTCTCCCCAGGGCTGGGTCATAACCGTTTGCCGGCCACCCCCTCGGTTCTACCATCATAGAGCAGCTGTGGGAGTATGTCGGCGAGTCGGGCGTGTCTGTGCCCCCGTGTGGGTTTCTGGACGAAAATAGGCCGAGGTCCTGGTCTGGGGGGGGTCCGGGTCTAGGGGGAGAGGACCAGGTCTGGGGGGTTGGGGTCTGGGGGGAGGACCAGGTCTGGGGGGGGTCCAGGTCTGGGGAGGGGTCCGGGTCTAGGGGGAGAAGATCAGGTCTGGGGAGAGGACCAGGTCTGAGGGGTCCGGGTCTGGGGAGGGGTCCGGGTCTAGGGGGAGAAGACCAGGTCTGGGGAGAGGACCAGGTCTGAGGGGTCCGGGTCTGGGGAGAGGCCCGGGTCCTGGGGGGGTCCAGGTCTGGGGGAGGTCCTGGTCTGGGGGGAGGACCAGGTCTGGGGGGGGTCCAGGTCTGGGGAGGGGTCCGGGTCTAGGGGGAGAGGACCAGGTCTGGGGAGGGGTCCAGGTCTGGGGAGGGGTCCGGGTCTAGGGGGAGAAGACCAGGTCTGGGGAGAGGACCAGGTCTGAGGGGTCCGGGTCTGGGGAGAGGCCCGGGTCCTGGGGGGGTCCAGGTCTGGGGGAGGTCCTGGTCTGGGGGGAGGACCAGGTCTGGGGGGGTCCAGGTCTGGGGGGGGGGTCCAGGTCTGGGGAGGGGTCCGGGTCTAGGGGGAGAGGACCAGGTCTGGGGAGGGGTCCGGGTCTGGGGAGGGGTTGGCCCTGGGGGGAGGTCCGGGTCTGGGGGGAGGTGAGTAAGGTGTGGCGGGGGTAGGACAGAGATCAGGCTTGAGATGCGGTGTCCGCTCCGAGCAGGCTCGGCAGTGCACAGGGGCCGGGGACGAGGCTGAGGCCTTCGTGCAGGTGTGGCACGGGCAGCTGGGGTGCGTGAGTCTGGGTTCAGAGAAGCCGGGAAGGAGTCATCCATGCAGAGGGAGAAGCCACAGGGCCAGATGCGGCCTCCCGGGCAGTGGGGGAGACTGAGAGGAGCTGTTGTTGGGTGGAGGTGCAGGGGGCGCTGGGGTCCGGTGAGTAGGCCCCGAGGAGCCTGCGTGCTGCTGGTCACCTGAGACGGAAGCAGGAGGAAGGGAAGGGCTCCAGAGGGCCCCTGGCCAGCCAGACGCAGGTGGACACCTGCCTGCCAGGTGGTGGCGCTGTTGGCGGCCTCCATGAGAGCCTTCTGCAGGGGACAGCAGCCTAATTCTAGAGGATTCCAGAGTTGGGGCAAGGGAGACGTGGAGGCACAGATGATGGCCCACCCATTCAAGAGGCTGTACGGGACACTGGAGTGGACGTGGGGCTTCCTGGAGCTGGGACTGATGTGCCTGGGGCATGTGCCCAGCGGAGGCTTCTAGAAAATACTGACCCTGCAAGGAATGGAGCGGTCACCCTCTGGCCGGGTGACCTCGGTGGCTTCCCCAGGTGGTTGAGGGCCCCAGGCCTCCAGTTGAGTGGGAGCCTGGCAAGACCGGCGTGGACTGGGGAGGAGAGGCAGGGAAGCCGCGTGACTCCGAGGAGGAAGGAGCTGCTTTGTCGGGTGGCCTTCGTGGATCGAGCCCCACCTGGCCCAGGCCCGAGTGTGCGGTGAGGAAGCACCGCCCCAGCAGCCAGGGCGCCCAGGGCTCTGCTTGCTGAAGCCTGCGTGAGAAGCAGAAGCAGGTGCGCCCGAACCAGTGCTGGTCGCCCCGAGCAGCTGACCTGGGCCCCTTTCCTGGAACCCGGCTGGCCCAGGTTCCAGCCAGGCATGTCCATCCCAAGCTCTGCATCTGTGGGTGCAGAGGCGGGGCTGCTCCCTGCACCTGCTGCCCTCCCGGAGGTGAAAAAATCCACGGGAACGCGAGAGCAGGGGCCTCCTGAGTCCAGAGTCCCTGGCTCCAACCCCGGAGTCCGATGCCGCGGTGCCGGGCTGGGGCAGAGGGCTTCCTCCTGGGCCCTGGCCTGAGCCCTGGCCTGAGCCCTGGCCTGTTCCCCAGCCTTTGACGACCCCTACGCGCTGGTGGTGCTGGCGGAAGAGGAGCTGGTGGTGATCGACCTGCACACGGCGGGCTGGCCGCCCGTGCAGCTGCCCTACCTGGCCTCCCTGCACTGCTCGGCCATCACCTGCTCCCATCACGTCTCCAACATCCCGCTGAAGCTGTGGGAGCGCATCATCGCGGCTGGCAGCCGACAGCACACACACTTCTCCTCCATGGTAGGTCCTGGCCGGCCCTGCCCCGCCCTGCCTCGGGGCCAGGCTCTCCTCCGACGCCGCCTGTCTTTCTCCAGGAGTGGCCCATTGACGGTGGCACCAGCCTGGCCCCAGCCCCGCCCCAGCGGGACCTGCTGCTCACGGGGTAAGTGACTTTGGAGCCACGTCCTCCAACCAGGAGGATGTAGGCTGGGAGCAGAGCCTGAGGTGTGCGCGCGCCAGGCCCCGGCTGGCTCCCTCCTCACGGCAGGCAGGTGGCTCTGCCCACAGGCATGAGGACGGCACGGTACGGTTCTGGGATGCGTCGGGCGTCTGCTTGCGGCTGCTCTACAGGCTCAGCACGGTGAACGTGTTCCTCACCGACACAGATGCCAGCGAGGGCCTCAACGCCCAGGCCGAGGACGAGTGGCCCCCGCTGCGGAAGGTGAGGCCCAGAGCCTGGGCCTGGGAGGGTGGATGGGCCAGCCGGCCCCATGGCCGCTCACAGGCCCCTCTGCCCTATCAGGTGGGCTCCTTTGACCCCTACAGCGATGACCCCCGACTGGGCATTCAGAAGATTTTCCTCTGCAAATACAGCGGCTACCTGGCTGTGGCGGGCACAGCGGGGCAGGTAGCAGGGCGTGGGGGGAATGCTTGGGCGACTTTGGGACCTACCCAGGCCGTAAACATGGTTCTCAAGATTGGGGGCCAGCAGGCAAAGCAGCCCCAGGGCCTGGACCCACCCTCTCGGTTCTGCCGTCCTGGAGCAGCCCCGAGTGTCCCTCACAGCATCACCGGGAACACGGCAGACATCCCGGCCTCTTTCCTGTAGACGGAGTCCCCAGGGTGGCAGCCTCTCCTTTAGTACTCGGACTTAAGAGGCAGAGCTGGGCAGGGGCCTGGCGTGGGTCCCTGGGGGCCCTTTGCTGTCCCTTGGTGTCTGGGGGTTGCTGAGCCTCCGCTGCCTGCCCAGGTGCTGGTGCTGGAGCTCAACGACGAGGCGGCCGAGCACGCCGTGGAGCAGGTGGAAGCTGACCTGCTGCAGGACCAGGAGGGCTACCGCTGGAAGGGGCACGAGCGCCTGGCTGCCCGCTCAGGGCCTGTGAGCTTCGAGCCTGGCTTCCAGCCCTTCGTGCTGGTGCAGTGCCAGCCCCCGGCCGTGGTCACCTCCTTGGCCCTGCATTCCGAGTGGCGACTCGTGGCCTTCGGCACCAGCCACGGCTTCGGCCTCTTCGACCACCAGCAGCGGCGGCAGGTCTTTGTCAAGTGAGCAGGGCGGCGGGGGCCGGGGCTGGGGGCGGGGGCCTCGCGCAGACCCCTGAGCCCTGGCGGCGCTGATGGCCCGACGTGCCCCGCAGGTGCACGCTGCACCCCAGCGACCAGCTCGCCCTGGAGGGCCCGCTGTCCCGCGTGAAGTCCCTCAAGAAGTCCCTGCGCCAGTCGTTCCGCCGCATGCGCCGCAGCAGGGCGTCCAGCCGGAAGCGGCGGCCAGCCGGCTCCCCAGCAGAGGTGAGGCCCAGGGCTGGCCTTGAGGCCCTCCCTCCCCCACCAGCCTTGCTGGGCTGCAGGCACAGGCTCTGGGCCAGGCTGACTGTGGTTTCCCATACATCATGCTACTCCTCTGTGTCCTGGCTTCCCTGGGTGCACGGGTGTAATTCTGTCCCTAGAGGTGAGTCCCCGGGACACGTGAGTGATGTTATTGTTACCCCCGGCCCCATAGCATGCCGGGAGGCTGGATAGCACCCACACATGCACCCCAGGCACCTCCCACTTAGACAAGGGCCCCTCGGGCAGGTCACTGGCTATAGCCAGCCTTAGCCTAGGAGGATCCGTGTTGATCAAGGTGAAGCTGCCGGGCCAGGGGGGATGCCAGAGCCCACCCTCAGGCCCGGCCCGACCCCTGCAGGTGCCAGCGGGGGCCCCCAGGGCTGAGCGGGCTGGCCTGCAGAACATGGAGCTGGCCCCGGTGCAGCGCAAGATCGAGGCCCGCTCGGCGGAGGACTCCTTCACGGGCTTCGTCCGGACCCTCTACTTCGCCGACACCTTCCTGAAGGACAGTGAGTCGCCAGCCTGCCCATGTGGCCGTGGGGGTGAGAGGGCCTGTCGGAGGAGCCGCTCGCTGGGCTCCATCACCATGCCCTAGGGGCGTGGCCTTGGGCGCCACATTCCACCTCTCCAGGCCTCAGCTTCCCCTCTGGAGAGTGGGTGGCGACACGGGCTAACGTGATGCCTGCTGGCACATGTGACGTAGGACCGGCTGTCCTGGCCTTGGGGTCGTCCATGTGTCCACGTGTGGTTGTCAGGGAGGGAGCCTCTCCCGGGAGGCCCGCAGTGTGTGCATTTCACAGAGCGGGAAACCCGGGCCTGAAGAGGCTGGGGCGGGAGCCGCCTCCCAGGGCCAGGATAGACACCCAGCCCTTTGCCTCTTGGCAGGCTCCCGCCACTGCCCCTCGCTGTGGGCTGGCACCAACGGGGGCACTGTCTACGCCTTCTCCCTGCGCGTGCCCCCGGCCGAGCGGAGGATGGATGAGCCGGTGCGGGCAGAGCAGTGTGAGTGCTGGGCGCGGGGTGCTTGATCGGCCGGGGCGGGGGCGGGGGTGGTGTGTGCTGCCCCGGCACCCACCTCTGCCCCGTTGCCTGCCTCCTCCTGGTAGCCAAGGAGATCCAGCTGATGCACCGAGCGCCGGTGGTGGGCATCCTGGTGCTTGATGGCCACAGCATTCCCCTTCCCGAGCCCCTGGAAGTGGCCCATGACCTGTCGAAGAGCCCGGACATGCAGGGGAGCCACCAGCTGCTTGTGGTGTCTGAGGAGCAGTTCAAGGTGCCAGGGGGAGGCTTGGGGGGCACGGAGTCTGGTGTCTGGGGCTCGGCACCCCCTCTCCCTGGCCTTTAAGCGCCCCATGGGACTCAGTTTTCTTTGAAGTTGGGGTCTGACAGGCTGCAGAAACACAGGAAAGGAAGGGGGGTCCTACGTGGGCCCCAGACCCCCTATGTGGGCGGGGGTCCTGGCACCACGTGTGCCCCTGGGAGTCGAGGGGAGTTTACCGGGCCGCTGGGCGGCGTCCCCTGCAGGCCAGGAGCTGCGGACCTGACCGGCCGCCCGCGGCCCCCAGGTCTTCACGCTGCCCAAGGTGAGCGCCAAGCTGAAACTGAAGCTGACGGCCCTGGAGGGCTCCCGCGTGCGGCGCGTCGGCGTGGCCCACTTCAGCAGCTGCCGCGCCGAGGACTATGCCGAGCACCACCTGGCGGTGCTCACCAACCTGGGCGAAATCCAGCTGGTGTCCCTGCCGCTGCTCAAGCCGCAGGTGCGCTACAGCTGCATCCGGCGGGAGGACGTCAGCGGCATCGCCTCCTGCGTCTTCACCAAGCACGGCCAGGGTGTGTGGGGCGTCCGGGGCCTGCGGCGAGGGCCCCCCGGGGCGGTGTCAGGGCCACTGCTGGGCCAGGCGGGCCTTCGGTGCAGGGCTGTGCGGAAGGCTCTGGTTCCGAACTATGCCCCCCACCCCACCCAGCAGAGGAGCCCTGGGCTGGCCTCACCTGCCCGGCGTCTCCTGTACCCAGGTTTCTACCTGATCTCCCCCTCGGAGTTCGAGCGCTTCTCTCTGTCCACCAAGTGGCTGGTGGAGCCCCGCTGCGTGGTAGACTCTGGAGGAACCAAGAACCACAGCAGGCCCGGCAATGGGGCAGGCCCCGAGCGGGCTGGGGGCAGAGCCCGGTAAGAGGGGAGAGGCTCCCTCAGCCCCTGGGAGCCCCTCCCTGGTCAGTACAGGCCAGGGTGGGGAGCCCCTGGCCCTCATTGTCACCCCTCCCCCACAGGAACGCGGGGAGCCAGAGTGATGCAGAGGGTAAGAGGGGCCATGGGGGCCACTCAGCCGGACCTGGGGCGGTGTGGAGGAGGGAGGGCAGGGTCCCCGGAGAGCAGCTGGCGTCTGGGCTGGGGGTGGAAACAGCGGTCCTTGCAGCTGGGGGCTCTGGGCTTCCAGCACCCCCAGCTCAGTGAGCGCCCAGCAGAGCAGGGCCCAGGGTGGACCCGTCTGACCGGCCCCTGCCTTCCAGAGAAATCCAGCCCGGTGATGGAGCAGGCGCTGCTGAGCGATGAGAGTGAGTTGGGGGGGGTTCCTGGATGCAGGGGGTGCTTAAGACCAGGGTGGAAACGAGGCCGTTTCCCTGAGGGGGGCGGCCCGGCCCGTGCAGCGCCCCTCAGCGGGAGGGGGCAGGCGCTGTGGCCTTAGCTGGCCTGTCCCCCACCCTGCAGGAGTCCTGAGGGAGATTCAGAGCACGCTGGAGGGTGACCGGGGGTGAGTCGCCGGCCTGGGGGGCGGGAGAGGCCAGGCCAGGGTCCCTGAGTCCCTGCAGAGGGTGACACCCTGTCTGCTGGCACAGGAGCAGCGGCAGCTGGCGTTCCCGTCAAGCGGCCATGGGACACAGCCCTGGTAACGGGGGAGGTAGGGGCTCCGGGCACGGGTGGGCGGGTATGCTCCCCGGGAGGGACAGCAGGGGCAGCCCTGGGCCCACTCCCCAGCGCCTCCATAGGCCTTTGAGGCCATCCCTGCTCGACCTGTGCCAGGATACCCTGGGAACCATTGCATCCTGCGTCCGGCTCAGGGCGGGCGGCTGAGGCGTGAACCTGAGCCGCCGGCCCCTCCCCCTGTGTCTCCTGCAGATTGAGCGCCCCGGGCGTGCAGGCTGCACCGTGAGCACACACTACTGAGGGCCCCTGATCGTGAGCACACACTACTGAGGGCCCCTGGTCGTGAGCACACACTACTGAGGGCCCCTGGTTGGAGCTCTGCCCCAGCGTCAGAGGCCCAGGCCCCATCCTGCTGCTGTTCCTGGCCCGAGGGAGGAGAGCCCCAGGCCCTGGGCCTGACTCCCCCAGGCCTGTCCGTCTTGATCCTTTTGTCAAAGTTGCACAGTTTTTATTCCCTTCCCCTCTTTTTGTAGTGGGCTGGGTTTTAAATTATAAATTTTACCACTTCTGGGTGAAAGAGTTTTTAATAAATACCTAATTACCTCTTCATGGCCCGGTCCGAGGACTTGAGCAGAGCGATGCCCGTGACCTCGCCTTCCTCCTGGGCTCTGTCCCCTGGTCCAGGCTGGGGCCCCAGGAGAAGCCGGTCTTAAAGCATCCAGATCGGAGCAGACTGTGCTTGGCGTCTGAACGCGGCTCTCACCACAGCAAGTGAGGACCGCTCGGGCCTGGCTGGGGACAGAGGGGTTCCCTTGTTCTCCTGGCCGGCCCTGTCAGGAGTGGACGACAGCCACAGTGACTCGGGCCTGGTGGCTGCTTCCAGACATGGGGCAGGGGAGCTGTGTGTTGCTTAGGTGGTAGAAGGCCATCCCCAGGCAGGGGCCGCGGGAAAGGGGGTTCAGGAGCTGGATAGAGGCCTTGATCTGACTTGAGCTGCGTCTTTGAGCACCTACCACGTGCCAGGCGCTTGGGGTTCCGAGATGGCTCCAGGGTGCCCAGGAGATGTCCCTCACCACTGTGGCCGCTGTTTGCCCCAGGGCTCACGTTAAGCTCTCACGGGGAAGCAAACAGGGAGTTGGCGGGGCAGAGGGTGTGAGCCAACTGTTCTGGACAGGGGGACAGCAGCATGCCAGACCCTGGGCTGCCCTCTGGCTAGTGCGGGCGCCGAGGGTGGCTGGCAGGAAGTGCTGGACTGGGGGCTCCGGTGAGGACGTGGGGCCGCCCTGGGGACAGGAGGGGCCGAGCACCAGGTGTCACTGCCTCCAGCCGCGGCTCCAGCTCAGGGGCCTCTGGGTTTGGGAGCTTGAGCCAAGTGAGGCGTCCCCGTTTTTCCGGGGGAGGGGCGGGGAGCCAGGGGGGCACGCTGAGGCGACCAGGAAGCAGCTGTGGAGGGACTGAGGTTTCTCCTGGAGGTCGCTCTGGATGCTGGCCAGGTCCCCAGTGTGACTGGAGCAGGCGGCTCACCTGCTGCGCACGCGAACGCGGGATCCCCCCTCCGTGGGCCGTGGTGAGGTCTGGGTAAGTCCAGGGGGTGAATGGATGAGTGACAGGCCTCACGAGACGCCAGCGGGGGGAGGGGGAGACGGCGTCCGCTCTGTGCAGCCGGTCTCTCCAGAGGAATCTTTGACACTGCAGTGGGGTCCCCAGTCCAGCGCTGCCTCAGCACCAAAGGCGGGTGTCCCGGGGTTGGGGGCAGCATCACACCCCACAGAGACGGGCAGCACCGGAGCCTTGTGTGATATTCGTTGTTCAAGATTTCTTTAAGGGCCGGCGCTGTGCCGGAGCGGGTGAAGCCTCCACCTGTAGCGCCAGCATCCCGTATGGATCCCGGAGGAAGCCGATTCATGTCCCCGCTGCTCCACGTCCGATCCCGCTCCCTGCTATGGCCTGGGAAAGCAGTGGAAGATGGCCCAAGTCCTTGGGCGGGTCTCCCGGCTTCAGATCGGCGCAGCTGCAGCCTTTGCAGCCAGTGGGGAGTGAACCAACAGGAGAAAGACCTCTCTGCCTCTGCTCCCTGTAACTCTGACTTTCAAGTAAATAAATAAACCTTTAAAAAAAAGATTTATTTAAAAGGGTTGGATGACAGAATTCATTCTCCAAATGCTCTCCACAGCCTGAGCTGAGCCAGACCAAAGTCAGGAGCCCAGAACATCCTCGGTCTCACACGGGTGGCAGGAACCCAAGTGTGTGGGCCTGGGCGTTACCAGGAAGCTGGATGGGAAGCAGAGCGGTACCGATGTGGGACGCAGGTGTCCCGGGCTGCAGCTTAACCCACTGCACCCTAACACGGCGTGGTAGGGGACTTTGCACATCTGAGGGGCTAAACCGACTCATACCAGGGGGCAAGTGTGGGGAGTAGCCTGCCAGGAGACCAAAGCTAACTGGTGTGATGCCAGCGCCACGAGTTCCTGGTGTGGGAGTGTCGTAGGAAGTTGAAAATGCCACACACCCCTGGAAAGATCGTGAAGCCTCTTTAAAGATTTGTTTTATAGTCATTTGAAAGAGAGGGACAAAGAGATCTTCAATCTGCTGGTTCACTCGCCAGATACCTGCAACCCTCGGGGCTGGGCCAGACCAAAGCCAGGAGCCAAGAGCTTCATCTGGGTCTCCCATGTGGGTGGCAAGGGGCCAAACACTTGGGCCGTCTTCCGCTGCTTTCCCAGGCTCATCAGCAGGGAGCTGGGTTGGAAGTGGAGCAGCCAGGACTTGAACCGGCGCCCATAGGGGATGCCAGTGTCGCAGGCGATGGCTTTGCCCATTATGCCACAACACCAGCCCCATGGAGCCTTTAAAAACATATCTCCCGGCCGGCGCCGCGGCTCAATAGGCTTAATCCTCCACCTGCAGCGCTGGCACCTCGGGTTCTAGTCCTGGTCGGGCGCCGGATTCTGTCCCGGTCACTCCTATTCCAGTCCAGCTCTCTGCTGTGGCCCGGGAGTGCAATGGAAGATGGCCCAAGTGCTTGGGCCCTGTACCCACATGGAGACCAGGAGAAGCATGTGGTTCCTGGCTTTGGATCAGCGCGGTGCGCCGGCCGCAGCGCGCCAGCCACAGCGGCCATTGTGGGGTGAACCAACGGAAGGAAGACCTTTCTGTCTGTCTCACTGTCCACTCTGCCTGTCAAAAAATAAAAATAAAATAAAAGATTTCCCTCCCCATAGGTGGCTTGTGAGGTGAGCCCATGGCAGCTGTGCACCTGTGGCAGGGCGCGGCATCCTCTTTGGAAGATGAAGTGCAGGAGGTGGGGCCGGCTCGGGGCAGGGGTGGGGTGGGGTGGTGATGGCAGGTGGAACAGGGCCTCTGCCAGGTGGGAGAAGGGTGGTGAGAGGGATGGGCTCCGGTGCCCCAAGGGCTGGGGCCACACACAGTGGGCATCCAGGTTTGTGACCTGAAGATTTGGATCTGAGGGTCTCGGGCATCCAAAAAATGGGAGACAGGAGAGCCTCAAGTCACACCCGAGACCAGAGGGAGGGAGCGATGCAGGGGCAGGGGCATCAGCAGAGGGCTCCCAGCCCCAAGGGAGGGTTGATGACACCTGTGAGCCAGGCAAAGGAAGGGAGTGGCTCCGGAGATGAGGAGGCAGAGGGGGAGCTGGGCTTGGGGTGCAGCCTCTCCCCTAGTGTCGGGATGAGCCAGGCAGGCTGTTCAGGATCACCGGACAGGAGGGAGGCAGTCAGCCGATCAGGTCCCAAGCTGATTCCCAGCAGGAACCCCCCCCCCCCCCCCGTGCTCTGCAGAGCAGCGGGATCCAAGGTCGCTAACTCCTCTTTTTTTTTTTTTTTAATTTTAATTTTTTTTTTGACAGGCAGAGTGGACAGTGAGAGAGAGAAAGGTCTTCCTTTTGCCGTTGGTTCACCCTCCAATGGCCGCCGCGGTAGTGCGCTGCGGCCGGCGCACCGCGCCTATCCGATGGCAGGAGCCAGGTGCTTCTCTTGGTCTCCCATGGGGTGCAGGGCCCAAGCACTTGGGCCATCCTCCACTGCACTCACTGGCCAGAGAGCTGGCCCAGAAGAGGGGCAACCGGGACAGGATCGGTGCCCCAACCGGGACTGGAACCCGGTGTGCCGGCGCCGCAAGGTGGAGGATTAGCCTAGTGAGCCGCGGCGCCGGCCCCTAACTCCTCTTGTAGTGGCTGTGCGTCCTTTACCAGCTTGATTGCCTTGAGCCAGCCCCTCCTCTGCAAAATGAGGTCACGTCCCCTTCCCGGGGTCAGGGGACACTTGGGGGGGAAACTGAGGCCCAGAGGGTTGAGAAGCTCAACACGCCGCTCCCCTTGCCGGCTGAGCGAGCTTCCGGCCCCAGCCTGGGTAAACGGGAAGCAGAGGAGGGCACCCAAGAAGGCGGGAGGCTGGAGAGGGGCACTGAGCCGGCTGCCATGAGGGCTTGCAAGCCACCACGAGGTAACAGGGCCACCTCAGCGCGGGGGCTCCGTGCCCTCCCCACACCCGTTCTCCAGCTGAGCCTCTGCAGCCAGACGCCCGGAGGTGGATCCCAGCTCTGGTGCTAACTGGGTGCCTCCTGCTGTCACCTACAAACGCCTACTTCCTAGTGCTTGCAAGAATTCAGTGCGAGCACAGCCAAGCGCTTGGAGCACGCGCCCTGCGCTGTCAGTATGGTTTGTCCAGGGCAAGCTGGCGAACTTGTTCCATGTTTTTACAAAACCCCGGCTGCGTGTGGGGAACAAACCGTTTCTCCTCTCACAACACAGTGATCCACACGGAAGACTTCGACACCCCCCCAAAAAGGCGAGGGTTTCTCCCGCGGTGAGCACGCAGCCAGATCTGAGCGGCCCCTAATTCAGATCAGCTCTGACACCGGGGCAGTGTCACATCTCACTGGTGGGGGCTCAGTCCCCCACATAGTAGTTGCCGGCTGCAGGCCCCAGTGGCTCCACCTGTTCTTGGGGAGCCATTAACTTGATGGAGCGGCTCGTGGAGTGCAGGGAAGCACTTCGCTTATTCGGGCTCTCACACGGGAGGCATAGGGCGCTGTAGTGGACAGGGATGGAGCCCCCTCCTGCCCTCTACCAGGGAGCTCCCTGAACCCTGTGTTTTCTGGTGTTCTGGAGACACGGGTGTGAGGCCACAGAACCGCGTGGGAGCCAGCAAGGTCCTTCCTGGGGTTAGACCAGGGCCCGTCTGCAGTGGGGAGGGTCTTGTGTCTACACTCAGATTCCACGGCTGCCTTGCTGCGGGAGGGCTGGGGAGGGATTTTAAACCAGGAACTGTGGACAAAAACTTCAGAATCTGAGACCACCCATAGCGATGGTGCACAGGTCGTCGGGGCCAGCAGGGGGCGCTCTCACCCCTTTTCGGAACTGCTGGTCCCTGCTGGCTCCTCTCTTTTCTATCAATAGACTCCTAGGGGTCACTCCTCCACGCCTGGCTGCCTTCATTCCACCTGACACTGACCGGATGGCCCACATGGCTGCTCGGAGTTGTGGGTGATTCTCAGCGTTGTGTAGTCGATAATCCACTGTGTGAGGACCTCACACCGGGTTCTGGTTCCCCGGGGACCTCTGAATACGACCGGGGTGGGGTGGGCGAGCACGGGCAACACGGGACTGCAGGCTGGGGTGACCACACACGAGCTCATGGTCTTTTGGAACCACTTCCCCCTCCTTGAAGCCTGGCTCCTTGAGAACACAGACTGCAGAGGCTCAACCCAGGCCACCGGGCCACGCGGAGCACCCCCACCCCCATACACACACATCAGTGCTTCCCGAGGCTGGTTCCAGCACACGTACAGGGAGGTGGGGGAGGAGGGTCAGGCAGGCGGGGCCTAGCGGAGAGCATTGGAGAGCATTCCGGGGAAGGCGCTACCGCCTGGAATGTTTCCTCCCACGGGTGATCCTGGGGAGGAGAGGCCAGAGCAAGGTGGCTGGCCGGGTACAGGAGTCCATGGTGGGGCAGGTCATGAGCCCTGGCTCCATTCTGGGGGCCCAGGGCCTGGCCCTGCAGCAGCTGCCTTGCCCCAGACCCTGCCAGGAGCCTTAGCAATCCTGTCGGAGTAGTGATAGCAAGAAACAGACCTGGCTGGCAAAGCCGCTGCCTGCAACGCTGGTGTCCCACGAGGGCCGGTGCAGGTGCCGGCTGCTCCCATTTCCATCCAGCTCCCTGCTAATGCGCCTGGGAAAGCAGTGGGAGACGGCCCACGTATGCACATGGGAGACCCAGATGGAGTTCCTGGATCCGGCTTCATCCTGGCCCAGCCTCGGCCACTGTGGCCATCTGGGGAGTAAACCACTGGATACAAGTGCTTCTCCTTCTCCCTCTCCTCCCCCTCCCTTTCCCTCCCCTCCCCCACCCCTCCCTCTCTCCCTTTCAAATAAATACATCTAAAAAAGAAGAAAGCACGCTTACCTGAGTCCCATAGAAAGACCAGCAAAGGAAGAGGGGGAAAAAAACCAGATCTCAGGAAGCACAGTGATTCTCCAACAGGGGAGAGAGGTGTATTTTCACAGGGAAATGAACTTGAAGGGCAATGCGATTCCTCTTGAAAAGGAATTATCTGAAAGGCACCGCTGCCTCCTGGGAGCAGCCGGGAGCAGCGGGAGCAGCGGGAGCAGCGGGAGCAGCGGGGTCGCCAGGCAGCACTGCACCTGGGCTGCAGGCGCCCCGGCTGCACCGCAACACCGCCCCAGGGCTGAGAGTGCGGGAGACGCTGGGCGACTCCTCGCATCACTGCTGTGTGGGAACACGGGGCCTCCTCTCTCACTGGTGAGTGTGGAACTCTGGGAAACCTCGCAACACAGAGCCACAGACCCAACAGTTCTGCTTCTCGGAACTGAGTCCGCGTGCTCGCACAGAGGTAGAATTACGTTCCAGTGTCTTGGGGATTTCAGCAGAAGATGAGAGAGGATGTAAAAATATGCACTTGGTTAGCAAAAGGAAGGGAGGGACATTATTAGGAAATCTGCAAGTTGGATGGACACAAAGACCGGAGGCCGCCTTCGTTGTGGGGCAGCCCGGTGAGCCGCCTCCCGTAGCCGTGCTGGGAGTCCCCCCCACCCCAGCTCCTGGGAAAGCAGCGGAATGTAGCCCAAGGGCTTGTGCCCCTGCACCAATGCGCCAGGCCCAGACTGAGTTCCAAGTTCCAGGCCACCGAGGCCATTGGGGGCGTGAGCCAACATGGAAGACTGATCTCCCCCTCCCAGCCCTGTGAGCCACACAGGCTTGCATCTGAACGACAAGGGAACTAATGCGCGCTTCTCTCGAGTAGCCCTGGAGGATCACACAGAAGTGAGCTACTGCAGGGAAATGGAGCAGCCGAGCCGGGAACGGAGATCCCGATCCCGTGATTTCAGACTGTGCGAACTGATTACCTTTTCGAAACAGCACGGAAGACAGGCATGGCGGATTTGGGGACTTAGGGGTCTGGTTATGCGCCCTTGCCACCAAGGGGTGTACAATGTTTGTTTTACACGGGTTCAGGGTGCACGTTTCTTATGCACCTTTTGGTAAATGATACGTCACAATTGACAAGAACAGAAACTCGGGATCGGGGGAGCGGCACAGCTAACACGCTGCTTGGACGCCCACCTCCCCTGTCTGAGGGCTTGAGTTCCAGCTCTGGCCAGAGTCCAGCTTCCCGCTCGCACATCCTGGGAGCCGGCAGGCGATAGCTAAGGCACTTGAGTCCCTGTTGAGGGCATAGGGAGGGAACCAGCAGGTGGAAGAGCTCTCTCTGGCTCTCTGCCTTTTAAAGAAGGGGAGGGAAAGCTAACAAAACCCAGGATGCCTGCTACGTCCCCACACCGAGCTGGCCCCAGAGTCCTGGAGCCCTGGGACTAGGAGGCCAGACAGCCGCACACGCCATTCTGCACGGACCAGCAGGAACACAGCCAAGCCCAGGCCCCTGGCTGGCACAGGGCCAGGGTGGCGCGGTTGGCAGTGGCTTGGGCAGCGGTTGCCCTGTCCACGGCCTTTGTCCGCGCAGCTGCAGCGTCTCCTCTTTCCAAGATGGCCCAGCTCCATTGTTGCCCAAGGGGGTCAGGACCCGTGGCCTCCTGCATTATTGAAGCCCGGGGAGGGTGGACCGAGCCCGCACCCGCCAGAGCAGAGCTGGGGCGGCAGCAGCCAGACAGAGGGACAGAGGACCTGGGCGTCGCGAAGCTGTCCCCTTGGAGCCACCCATGGGTGGGAACAAGGGCAAGGCCCGCCAGCGTCCTTCGAGACCCGGGCGGCCGGCCTCGGAGGAGCAGGAGTCCGGGTCGGCCAGTGCAGACGGCGCTCCCAGCAGGGGACGCCGCCCGGGCCGCAGCAAGACCCGCCAGGCGAGAGCCCCCAAGGAGCCCGCCCCCGCGGGGGGCCACAGGACGCCCCCGGAGGAGGGGGACGGCAGCTGCGGGCGGCCAGCGGGTGGGCCGCCCCCAGAAGCGCAGGACAGGCGAGGCGGCGGGCAGCGGGGTCGCGGGCCAGGGGAGAGCCGCGGGGGGCGCCAGGAGGTGGAGGTGGAGGAAGAGGAGGAAGATGGCCTTGCCCGAGGAGCGCCGCGGAGAGGCAAGCGCGGCCGCCGCAGGAGGAAAGGCACCGGGCGGGGACCCTCTGCCCGTCGGTGCCGCCCGGAGACCCGGAGCCTGGATGGGCACACGTCAGGCGGGGACGCGGGCAGCTCCTGCCCGGACAGCGGCAGCCAGGGAGGCAGGGCCTCGGAGCGGCGGCCTGGGTCGGAGCCGACGGACTCGGGCTCCGAGGGGGCCCAGCTTGGGCGGGGGTCAGGGCCGGAGCCGGGCCAGCGCCCGGGCAGCGATGAGCAGAGCGGCGGGAAGGGACGGCCGCGGGCGGGACCCCAGCGAGCGAGCGGGGATTCCGGGACAGGCACCGACTCCAGCCAGGACGGGGCCGCCCCGGGACCTCCGAGCCCGGCCTCTGAGGCCCAGGAGGCCGCCAGCTCCCCGGAGGGCAGCGGCGGGTGCGTCCCCAGCGCCTCGCGGGCCCCTGGGGCCCCTGGGCCGGCGCAAGACCCCAGCGAGGACGGGGCGCAGCCCGAGACGGGGCCACGGGACCCCGAGCCGGCAGGAGCCGAGGATCCGACGGCCGGGGCGCAGCACCGCCGGGAGGGCCAGGAGGTGGCGGCGGCGCCAGCGGCGGAGGGCGAGCCCCAGGCGGGCGCTGCGCGAGGGGTCCGGCCGGGGGTCGCAGCGCCGCTGGCCGCCGTCGCGGTGCTCCGCAGGCTCCGCGCCAGGTCCCCGCCCAGCCCCGCTCCCCAGGCCGCGGGTCCGCGCCGCGCCAGCCTCAAGGAGCGGGTGCTGCGCGTGGTGCGAGCTCTGGGCCTCGTGCGGTGGCTGCGGCGACGACTCCCGCGGGCCCCGGGCGAGGGTCCGGGGCCGCAGCGGCCGCCGGGCGAGGGGCGGAGCCGCGGGCCGGGGCTGCGGCGCCGTCTGGCTCTGCGCCTGGCGGGTCTCACGCGGCTGGGGGCGGCGCCCCGGACGCCCCCCGGCGGCGGCTCGAGCCCCCCACAGGAGGCCCACGGCGAGGACCCGACTCCGGACCCCAAGTTCGCTGTGGTGTTCCCCAGAATCCACGGGGCGGGGGAGGCGACGAGCAGCCGGAGCTGCCAAGAAGCGCCCGGGGTCGCCGACCGCGGGCAGGACTGGCCGTCTGCAGGGGCTGCGGGGGACAGTGGGGAGGGGGCGACTGGCCCCCGCCGCGACTCTCTCCTCGCCTCGACTCCCCGCAGCGGGTGCCCCGTCGACGCGGGCGGCGCCCCCGGCGAGACTGCGGTGCACTGGGCGCGGGGCGCGGGGCCCCGCCAGGACCCCGGACTCGGCCCCGAGCCGCTGCTGCCCCGGCTCACGTTGGAGACGCGCCGGCGCGGGGAGAGGAGCGCGGGGTCCCGCGGGCCGCCCAGGGGGCGGTGGGAGCCGGAGGACGAGGCCGAGGCGGCGCTGGAGGGCAGCCTGGAGTTGAGCCTCGGGCAGGGCCCGGAGGGCCTGGAGGACACCGAGGACCTGGCCCGGCTCCGGTGAGCGCGGCGCCGGCCCCGCGTCCCGCCCACCCCTCCCAGCCCGCAAACGGGGGGTTTCGCCGCACGGGAGGGGCGTGGGCGCCGCCGGACCCCGCCCCTCCCCCTGATCCCCACTAGGGGCGTGAACCCACAGCGCGGCCTCATGCCCCCCTTCACCCCGCTTCTCCCGCCCCGCCCCCGTGTCCCCACAGGCTGGTGTGCGACAGCTCCGTGCTGCTGTGCCTCAAGAAGAGGTTCCACCTGGGCCGCATCTACGTACGGGAGCCTGGGGGGGCGGGGGGGCGAGGGTGGGCCTGGATTTTCCTTCCCTGGGGACAGAGGGCTCCCCCCCACACACACTGGGTGGTGAGCCCTTTCTGGGGGGCTGGGCCCCACTTTGCCCCCTGCACGTCTGGATGAGAGCCTCGCCTTCTTCCGCAGACCTTTGGGGGGCCCCTTCTGCTCGCTCTGAACCCCCGCCGTCCCCTGCCTCTCTTCTCACCTGAGGTCCTGGCCAGCTACCACCCCAGGAAGACACCCAACACTGCCCCGTATGTGACTGCCCCTGGGCTCCCCTCCCAGGCGGCCAGGGGCCCAAGTGCCCCATTGGCTGAGGTCCTGGGCCCTGGGGGGCACATCCTGCCTGCTCCCAGGGGGCCCTGGAGCCCCACCATCCATCCGCTCATGCCCCTCCCCCAGACACATCTTTGCCGTGGCGGCAGCAGCCTACCGCCTGTCCCAGAACCCTGGCCGGTACCCCTGCATCCTCCTGGTGTGAGTGTGGCTGCCCTGCCCGGCTGAACCCACCCGGCCTCCCCAGGGGTTGGGGGGTGAGGGCTGTGTGGGAAATGAGGAGTCTGCGCTAGCTGGGCAGCCGCTCTGGCCGCAGAGGTGGGAGGCGGCACTCAGGGCCGTTCTGTTTGCCCTCTGTGCCCTGGCTCCATCATCCGGGGTTTGTGGGGTTGTCACTTTCCCAGGCTCAATAGGGCAGTCCCACGGGCCCTTCCTGGAGCCCCCGCTGGCCCCCACCCCACCCGGAGGGCCTCCCCCCTGCAGGGGGCACAGCGGCTCAGGAAAGACAGAAGCCGCCAAGAAGATGGTGCAGTTCCTAAGCGGCCTGGGGCAGGAGCAGAGGAGGGACAGGGCGTCCCAGGTGAGGGCTTGTGGGCGGAGCCGTTCCCAGGGGCCCAGGAGGGATCCGGGGATGGTTTTCCTGGGCACAGGCGGAGGGTGGTCTTGTGGCTTCAGGATGGCCAACCGCAGGGGCGGGAGGGGTAGGGCCCCTAGGTCAGGCATGGAGAAGCCCCCTGGGACACCCGACGGGTGGGTGCTGCCGCTGTCCCAGGGATGCGTGAACGCCCCCACCCTGCAGCTAAGCGAGGTGCTTCCCGTGCTCGGCAGCTTCGGCCACGCCAAGACCGTCCTCAACGCCAACGCCAGCCGCTTCGGCCAAGTCTTACGCCTCTGCCTGTGGGAGTGAGTGAAAGGGTCCGGGGGGCCACGTTCGCCTCACTGGGAAGCTGGGGCTGCTGCCCCGTTCTGGGTCGGGATCCCTGGGTGTCCGGCACCCCCGCTCTGTCTCCTGTGCCCACAGCGGGGTCGTCGTGGGCGCCTCTGTGTCACACTATCTGCTCGAGACCTCCCGGGTGGTGTTTCAGGTAAGGGCCTGCTCTCCGCCCCCTCCAGTGCCCAGAAAGAGGAGAGGGCAGGGTGGGGGGGCTGCTGTTGGGGGCCCTAAGCCTCCAGGCCCCTGTGCCCCCTAAGCCAGTCCTCCTTCCCAAGGCCCAGGCCGAGCGGAGCTTCCATGTGTTCTATGAGCTGCTGGCAGGGCTGGACCCCACGGCCCGGGAGCAGCTTTCCCTGCAGGCACCGGAAGCCTACTACTTCCTCAACCAGGTGAGAGGACCTGCCCAGGGTCCGGGCAGGGAGCAGAGCCGAGGGCGCTGGCCCCGTGCCCCAGCCCCGCTGTGCTCTGCAGGGCCGGGTGTGCAGGCTTCGGGGCAAGGAGGACGCCCAGGACTTCACAGCGCTGGCCAGGGCCCTGCAGCTTTTGGGCTTGAGCCCCGAGGAGCTGGCCGCTGTCTGGGCCGTGCTGGCCGCCACCCTGCACCTGGGCAACATCTGTTTCTGCTCTTCCGAGGTGGGCTCGCGCCGTGGGCAGGGCCGGAGGTGCAGGTGCCGGGGGTGGGGGTGGGGGCCGGGGGTTCCTTGCACCATCAGGGCAAGTGACCAGGAAGCCACATCCTGGAGCATGGGAGCCCCCAGAGCCCTAGGCCACCCCCGGGGGAAACAAGCAGATGTTTGTCTGGGTGTCTGTGCCTCGCGGCTGCCACCCCTAAGAAGAGCGCGTGGCACTAGGTGGGCGGCTGGGGTGTGCCCGGCGCTGTGTGAGCCTGTAGATCCACACTCTCAGCTCTTGTGACAGCGCTGCCACAAAAGTGTGGAGGCTCTGGGGGACGGGAACCTGCCAGGGCCACTGGTGGTGCCGACCCGCCGCTCAGACCAGAGCCCGGTGCGTCCCGGCCCACAGCGCCCCACGTGTTGTCATCGCTCTGGGTGACAGGGCAGCAGCTGGTGAGACAGAGCCAGGCCCCGCCCCTGCCCCGGGGAGCGTGTGCACTCCAGCAGCCGAGCCATCTCTGTCCTATCCCGCCGTGTCCAGAGGGAGTCCCAGGAGGTGGCCGCTGTGGCCAGCTGGGCCGAGATCCACACAGCAGCCCGGCTACTGCAGGTGCCGCCAGAGCACCTGGAGGGGGCTGTCACCAGGAGGGTCGTGGTGAGCTGCAGGTCCTGGTTGGGGGCGGGAGGGGGAGCAAGGGCAGGGCTTGGACCACCTGCAGGCCAGGCACACACCTGCACCTTCTCTGGCCTCCAGGAAACAGCCTACGGCCAGGTCTCAAGATCCCTGCCCGTGGAAAGCGCCATGGATGCCAGGTGCCCTGGGGACTGGAGGGATTTGGAGCCCGGCCTGGTGCTGTGCGACGCGTGGCTCACTGACCGTGCCCACAGGGATGCCCTGGCCAAGGACCTGTACTCGCGGCTCTTCCGCTGGCTCCTGCGGAGGGCGAATGTGTGGCTGGCAGCCCCCGGGGACAGAGGCCACCTGCGCACCATCACTGTCGTGGACGCCTATGGCTTTGAGGTCACTCCGTGCAGCCTGGGTAGTGGGTGCCCGCCTCCTCCTGCTGTGTTTCTGGGAACACCAGCAGTTCCCGCTCTCCCTGGAGGGGGCGCTCATGAG
The DNA here is from genome assembly GCF_033115175.1 of Lepus europaeus. Lineage (NCBI taxonomy): Eukaryota > Metazoa > Chordata > Mammalia > Lagomorpha > Leporidae > Lepus > Lepus europaeus. The sequence goes on along the minus strand of NC_084844.1, from coordinate 5,094,703 downwards.
CCCTCTGCCGCCTGGCCTCGAGCTGGGTGTGGAGGTGGCAGAGGCGGGGAGGAAAGCATTGGGGACCCAGCTCCAGGGCTTCGGAGTCAGCCGGGAGCTGGGCTGCAGGAGGACTTGGGGTTTGTTGCCGCTCTCTCCAGCTGCACGTCTTTGTGGGGAGGATCCTCCCGCCTCTCGCCCAAGTTCATTTCCACACACAGCTCCACTTCCTTCCCTGGTCCCAGGCTGCACAGAGACCCACGGGCCGCCAGCGTGGGCCCATTCCGGAAGATCCTGGCCCTCAGGGTGTAGGAGAGGGGGCTGCAGGGAGAAGAGGCGGCCCCGCCTAGGTCCCTGGACGCCCTGTGTCTGCCCTGCCTGCCTCGGCTTCCGTCCACTCTCTGGGGGTGTGAAGTGCTCAGGGTGCCCAGAGCACTCGTGATCCCACTGGAGCAATGCCGGAAGGCTTCTTGGAGGTGGCAGCTGGCGCTCTGCTTAGGAAGATGTGGGATTCTGCTAGCCAGTGGGCTAGGTAGGAGGAGAAGGTGACTTCCAGGACCCAGGATGGCGGTGACCGAGGCCTGGAGCTGCACAGCTGTGCTGAAGCAGAGGCGAGGGGCGGGGGGGTGGGCAGGGAGCCCTGGTGCACAGTTGACGGCAGGATCAGCCCTGTGTGCAGCCCCTGGCCTGTGCCCCCCGTCCCGTGTGCCCCGCCTCACTGCTCGCGTGTCCCCAGGCCCTGCGGGTGAATGGCCTGGAACAACTGTGCAACAACCTCGCCAGTGAGCGCCTGCAGCTCTTCTCCAGCCAGAAGCTGCTGGCCCAGGAGGAGGTGGGGGGGGAGCTGGGCGTGGACAGGGCAGGGGACCCCCAGCACTGCCCGCCTGGCAGTCCCCAAGGCCATCCTTGCTAAAGGAAAGAGGAATGAACCCAGGGCTCTGCCCTGAGGCCCTCTCCCCATGGGGTTTCTCAGTCGCCCTGCCCCCCGGCTCCATGAGGACCCCCACAGATGGGGCCCAATGCCCACTCTGCAGGAGGAGTGTCAGCGGGAGCTGCTGCCGTGGGTGCCCATCGCTCAGCCACCAAGGGAGTCCTGCCTGGACCTGCTGGTGGGCCAGCCCCACAGCCTCCTGACTGTCCTGGACAACCAGACGTGGCTGTCCCAGGTGAGGGCCAGCGGCTGCGGTCCAGCCTCCCCCCGGTGTCTGGGACAGGGCATGGAGGTCCTGGGTGGCCGCCAAGGCCTGCCAGAGGACAGCAAGACCAAGGGGTACAAAGACCCACCCACCCTCCCTCAGGACAACCTTGGAAGACAGCAGCCAGGCTCAGATCTTGTCTCTGGGTGAACTTGAGCTGAATTCCCGGCTCTTAACTTCCTGGCATTCCTGCCCCAGGAGACAGGAGACAGATGCATAGGGTGGTGGGAACTGGCCAAGGCTCACAAGACCCTTGTGCGTGGGTCTTCTGAATGTGGCTGCCACACAGGTCTCTACCGGTAGGGGGCACACTCGGGCCGCGGGGCATCGAATCTACACATTCTGTTTGCCCTCTGTGGTGTCTTCCTAAATAGCTCCCCGCTCTGCCTCAGCGGCGCCCTCTAGCGGCCTCCTCCTGAGTAGCTCCCCAGCCTTGCCCCGGCTTCCAGGTTCAGCACAGGTGTGTGTGTGCAGTGGCCGTGCCAGCGTTCCTCTACCCTTTACCGATTGAGCTCTGTGCAGGCTGGCTCCATGGACGGGTTCACTAAAGAATGAATGAATGGCCGGCGCCGCGGCTCACTAGGCTAATCCTCTGCCTGCGGCGCCGGCACTCCGGGTTCTAGTTCCGGTCGGGGCGCCGGATTCTGTCCCAGTTGCCCCTCTTCCAGTCCAGCTCTCTGCTATGGCCTGGGAGGGCAGTGGAGGATGGCCCAAGTGCTTGGGCCCTGCACCCGCATGGGAGACCAGGAGAAGCACCTGGCTCCCGGCTTCGGTTCAGCGTGGTGCACCAGCCACTGCGCACTGGCCGCAGTGGCCATTGTGGGGTGAACCAATGGTAAAGGAAGACCTTTCTCTCTGTCTCTCTCTCTCACTGTCCACTCTGCCTGTCAAAAAAAAAAAAAAAAAGAATGAATGAATGAGTGAACGAATGAGCCTGTGTGCCAGGACTATGCTACGGATAAAAGTGAGGGAAAATAGACCTGGTCCCTCCCCCTCTTAAAACCCACAGTAAGTGTTAACTGGATGGAGTTCCCGGCTCCTGGCTCTGCCCTGGCCCAGGCACCTGGGGAGTGAAGCAGCAGGTGGATAACACTCGTTTATTCGCACTGAGACACTTGCAGTCCCTGGCTCCTAACAGAGCGGGTCAGCTTGCGGAGGATTGCTCTTCCCGGCTCACCGCGTCAGGTGTTGGTAAAACGTGTCACGGGCGTCTTTGGAGTTCCAGCGCCACTTCTGCAATCGCCCAGCAGGTTTTCTAGCGCTCAGCGACATCACTTAGGCCTGTGGTGTTTGTTCGTTGGTTATTTTTATTTATTTGAAAGGCAGAGAAGCTGGCGCTGCAGCTCACTAGGCTAATCCTCTGCCTTGCAGTGCCGGCACCCCAGGTTCTAGTCCTGGTCAGGGCGCCGGATTCTGTCCCGGTTGCCCCTCTTCCAGGCCTGCTCTCTGCTGTGGCCTGGGAGTGCAGTGGAGGATGGCCCAAGTGCTTGGGCCCTGCACCCCACGGGAGACCAGGAGAAGCACCTGGCTCCTGCCTCCGGATCAGTGCGGTGCGCTGGCTACGGTGGCCATTGGAGGGTGAACCAATGGCAAAGGAAGACCTTTCTCTCTGTGTCTCTCTCTCACTGTCCACTCTGCCTGTCCAAAAAAAAAAAGAAAGAAAGAAAGAGGCAGAGAGTCACAGAGAGACAGACAGAGAGCTTCTGCCTGCTCATTCACTCCCCAGAGGCCTGCAACAGCCAGGGAGCCAGGAGCTGGGAGCTTCTTCCGGGTCTCCCACACAGGTTCAGGGGCCCAAGCACTTGGGCCATCTTCTACTGCTCTCCCAGGCCACAGCAGAGAGCAGGATCGGAAGTGGAGAAGCCGGAACTCGAACCAGCGCCCATATGAGATGCCGATGCTGCAAGCGGCTTAACCCGCTGTGCCACAGTGCCGGCCCCTAGAGGGCACATCCTTAAGGAGACTCAAACATACGTGACTGTGCCCGTCTGAGGATGAGGTTTGGGGAGCAACTCCACACACCCCAGGATTCCTGGTGCTGGGGTCAGGAGGCAGGAGTGCAGTGCGGGCCAGGAGTGGTCTGTGCGAGGGCTTGGGGGCCCCTCTCTCCCTCCCGCAGGCCACGGACCACACCTTCCTCCAGAAGTGCCACTACCACCACAGCAGTCACCCTGGCTACGCCAAGCCCCAGCTGCCCCTGCCCGTCTTCACCGTGCGCCATCACGCCGGGAATGTCACCTACCAGGTAACCGGCCTCAGGTGGACACCGGGGTGGGTCCGGGAGGCCACGTGACCCTGGTGTCCCCTCCTGAGCCGAGTCACCAAACGAGGGAGAAGGCAGGGGAGGAGAGGCCCTGCCGGCCCACCCGGGTCTGAGCTTGAAGCGCTGGTTCTGGATGAGAATCACGGGACAGCGTCGCAGCCTGGGCCCTCCAGACCAAGAGGGCAGAGCACAGCGCGCCAGCTGCCCCTGAGAACTCGGCAGGTGCCCTGGCCTCCGGGCCTCTGCTGACTCACTGGCTCATAGCAGGAGCATTCCTGGGGGACCTGGGATGAAGGGAAGGTGGGGGCAGGCATCTGAGGTGGGGAGAGTCAAGCAGGCTCCTTGGAGGAGGTGGCAAACTACCCAGGAGTTGCCCAGAAAAGAGACCCAAGGAGTTGGAGAAAAATCAGCAAAAGATGGAGAAAGCAAAGCAAATGAGGTCATAAAGCCGGGCAAGAAGAGAAGAGTGCGGCATCGGCCGGGGATGGACACAGTGAAACCAAGGCCAGCAGCAGAACCAGGGCAGCATCCGCGGCCGGGCGGACGTCTAAATCACCCACCGGGGAGGCCGGGTTATGGGGCACCGTGCCGGTCCCCACGCCAGCCTTCGTGTGGCTCCCCGCCCTCCCCGTGTGCTCCTGCAGGTTCACAAGTTTCTACACAGAAACCGGGATCACCTGGACCCGGCCGTGGGGGACGTCCTTGCCCGCAGCCAGCTGCAGGTGCCGGGGCAGCCCCCGGGACCCCACCCGCACACTCCATGCCCCTTCTCTCCTCCCTTGTACCCTGCGGCCCAGCAGCTGGCCCCCAGGCCCCTGGCACCTTGGGCGGTGGGCTGGGCCCCCTGGCTCCTCAGGGCAGTGGGGCGGGGGATGGGCTGAATCCCCTCTCGGCCTTAGCTGGTGGGCAGCCTCTTCCAGGAAGTAGAGCCCCAGGCGGAGGGCAGAGCAGGCAAACCCACGCTGGCCTCCCGTTTCCGCCAGTCCCTGGGGACCCTGCTGGCTGAACTGGGCAGGTGAGAACAGCCCACCCCCGCTTCCAGGCGTCTGAGATGGGACAGGGGAGGGGTGGCCTGTGTCTAGTGACCCCCACTTGCACTCACAGGAGCCACATCTATGTTGTCCAGTGCCTCGACCCCAACCCCGGAAAGGTGAGCCCCGCGCACCTGGCCCCGTGCCCTCCCACCCCAGCCTCCCCTCCCCGGCCCCTCCCTGCAGCTCTGTCTTCTGCCACAGATCCCGGGCCTCTTTGATGTGTGCCATGTGGCTGAGCAGCTGCACCAGGCGGCCGTCCTGGAGGCCATGGGCACCCGCAGCGCCCACTTCCCTGTACGGGTGCCCTTCCAGGTCTTCCTGGCCAGGTAGGGCCCAGGCCTGACGGGGAAGGGTCCTGGAGTGAGGGAGGAGCCCCTAGGAGGAGACGGCCCCCAGGCCCAGCATCCCCCTCCAACCTTTTCCACTCTGCCCCCTTGCACACACGCCCGCCTAGGGCTGAACAGGACGCGGGGCCACGCCCACCCTGCGGGCAGGGGGAGCCACCTCTTCTCAGGTCTAGCCACTCTGGGCTGGCAGCCACCAGGGGCGCAATGTGCTGGAGCTCCCTTTGCCTGTGATGGTCTTGGCCATGAGCACAGCCTGGCAGAGGGCGGAGCCCGAGGCAGGCGGCAGGTGTCCATGAACCTGATGCCGAGGAGAAGCGCCAGGGTGGGGAAGGCTCTGTCCTCACCTTCCAGAAACTCACTGACTTAGGGGCCGCCTTCTCCCGGAAGCCCTGAGCCCTGAGGCTGGGGGGGAGGGTGTGTGTGTGCTGGGGGGGGAGCAGCAGGTGCTGCCCCGCGCTCACCAGGGCTGTTTGCAAATGATCCGCTCTCTGCTGCTCTGTAGTCTTCAGCTTCCTCCCCGGGCACACGGGCCAGCCACCGTGCTGGGGGTGCCGGCCTGGGCCGGGGGAGGGGGAGGAGCCTTTGTGCCCCCTCTGCGCCCCCCCCCCCCCCACTGCCAGGTCCCAGCGCCGTGCCGGGCGCCTGGTGCACAGCAGGGTTTTGAATGACTCAGAGACTGTGCAGAGCCTGAGGGCGCCAGCCAGCAAGTATGAAAGGAAGGCCTCGCTGTCCGCTGTCCGTGTGGCAGGTTCCGGGCCCTGGGGCCCTGGGGGCAGGAAGAAGCCCCTGACCGGAAGAGGTGTGGCACCATCCTGAGCCAGGTGCTGGGGGCCGAGTCCCCGCTCTGTCACCTCGGAGCCACCCAGGTGTGTGTGTGTGCAGGGGAAGGAGGGGGACAAGCAGGGACAAACCCAGGCTCGCTGGTCCTCCCGGGGCTGGGGAGGTGGGCGGCAGCCGCCCCGGGCTTGCCTGGTGGGAGGTGCTGAGGCCTGAGCGGAGCGCGGCCCCCACACCTGGCCCCACCCGCAGGTTCTGCTGCGGGAGGAGGGCTGGCAGCGGCTGGAGCGTCTCAGGACCCAGCGGCGCTCCCAGGCCCTGCTCGCCCTGCGCTGCAGACTCCGTGCCTGCGCCTCCCGCCAGCGGCTCCGCCTCCTGCTCCGGATGCAGGCTCGCGTGCGTGGGCTCCAGGCCAGGTCTGTGGGCGCTGGCGCCGAGGGCTGAAGTGGGTGGGGTGAGGCCCCTCCTCACGGGGGGGTCCCAAGGCAAGTCCACCTGCCCCTGCGCCACCCCGTCAGCACTGGCCTCTCTGGTGGAAGTCCACCCACACCTGTCCGGCCTGTACTTGCATTCTTCCTTGGCACAGGCAGCTCATTACCTGCAGGGGCCGCTGAACCTAACCCTAACCTTTGGCTGTTTTTGTATTATTTAAAGATTTATTTATTTGTGAGACAGAGGCAGAGTTACAGAGAGAGACAGGGAGAGAGAGAGGGAGAGAGTTCTTCTATCCTCTGGTTTACTCCTCAAATGGCCACAACAGCCAGAGCTGGGCCTCTCTGAAGCCAGGAGCCAAGAGCTTCTTCTGGGTCTCCCATGTGGGAGCAGGGGCCCAAGCACTTGGGCCGTCCTCCACTGCTTTTCCAGGTGGATTAGCAGAGAGCTGGCCTGGAAGTGGAGCAGCCGGACTCCAACCGGTACCCATATGGGATGCTGGCACTGCGGGCGGTGGCTTTACCCGCTATGCCACAGCGCCAGCCCAAGACTGATCTTTTAAAAGCACGAATCAGGTTGTGTAAGGCCCTACCTACCTCTCGAGCCTTGATGTAGGCCAGATTTTCCACTCTGGCTACCTGAGATTTCTTGGTCCTGAGGTGCTACCTCCCCCTTCTCACCTGTCAGCGCCTCTCCGGGCTCACGGCCTGTCTTCCCTGGGTCACCCAGCTGCTGTGGCTGCCACCTGCTCTGTTCCCCTGGGCGACACACTGTTGATGCAGGGTGCTTCGGAGTCGGGCTTAGGTGCTGAACCCGCCCCTGGGGCTCGTGCGGCCAAGACCTGAGTGACATCAGCGCCAGGGTACAGAACACCGGGGACACACACACTGGCTGCTGCTAGTTCCAGAACGCTGTCGTCACACCGCAAGCTCTGTACCATTAAGCAATAGCCCCCGGTCCCCTCTCCCCCGTCGCTGGCAACCTCCCACATACTCTCTGCGGTTCTAGATGTATTTACCTAATTATTTTGAAAGGCAGAAGACGCAGAGTTCTCCAAGCCGCTGGTCACCTCACCAAATGCCTGCAAAGTCGGGAGCCGGGAGCTCAGTCGGGGTCTCCCATGTGGGTGGCACCGACTCAATGACTTGAGCCATCCCTGCTGCCTCCCAGGGTTCGCAGTAGCGGGGACTTGGAATCAGGAGTGGAGCCAGGACTCGAACCCGGGCACTGGAATATGGGACGTGGGCTGAGCGCCCACCCTTGTCGTAGACATCCTGTGGGCGTGACCACACATTTCCGTTTGCGTCTGGCTTGTTTCACTGAGCTTCAGATTTCTGCCTTCGTCCGCACCGTGGCGTGTGTCAGAATTGCCTTCCTCTTTCCAGCTCAGTAATGTTCCACCGTGGCCAGAGCGCGTGTATCGGACCACTCGCCGTCGATGGACCTTCTTTATGAACCAGGCTGCAGGAAAACGGGGTCTGTCCCAGGATCTGCTCCAGTTTTTCTTGTTTTATAGTATTTATTTATTTGAAAGTCAGAGTTACACAGAGAGAGAGGGAGAGAGAGAGAGACAGAGAGAGGTCTTCCATCAGCTGGTTCACTCTCCAATTGGCCGCAAAGGCCGGAGCTGTGCCGATCCGAAGCCAGGAGCCAGGAGTTTCTTCCGTATCTCCTCTGTGGGTGCAGGGGCCCAAGGACTTGGGCCATCTTCTGCTGCTTTCCCAGGCCACAGCAGAGAGCTGGATGGGAAGTGGAGCAGCTGGGACTTGAAACAGTGCCCATATGGGATGCCGGCACTGCAGGCAGCAGCTTTACCCACTACGCCACAGCGCCGGCCCCTCCAGTTTTTCTTTCCGAATCTTTGGGGTCGATTCTTGGGAGTGGAGTGGCCGGGCTGTACCGCAGGTCTGTGTTGAGCGTTTTGAGGGCTCGCCACCCTGTTTCCTGCAACGGCCGCACTGTTTATGTTCTCTCTGCAGTGTGCACGGCTCCTACCTTGTCTACGTCCTGGACAACCTTTATTTTCTGTTTTTTAAAATGCAGCAATCCTTGGGGGTGTGAAGTGCTATCTTAGGGTTTTTTTTTTTAAATAATTATTTATTGGAAAGAAAGTTACAGAGAAGGAGAGAGAGAAATGTTCCACCCACTAATTCACTCCCCAAATGACTGCAAGCACTGAGGTTGGGTCAGCCCAAAGTCAGGAGCCTGGGACTCCATCGACGCCTCCCGCGTGGGCGGCAGGGGTCCAGTCACGTCTGCTTCCCCAGGCGCATTGGCAGGGAGCTGGACTGGAAGTGGAGCAGCCAGGGTTTTCAACCAGAGCTCGGCTATGGGATGCTGGCGTCACATCCCATTTTGTCACGCTAACTCACCTTGCTCGCTCGCTCTCCGCTACGTCAGAAAAACCCGCCGTGGTTTTTCTCTGCTTTCACCCCGCAGTCAACACAGAGCACTGCTGGGACCCCGAAAGGAGCGGGGGTTCCCCACAGTGAGCGAGCCCTCAGTTCAGTGGTGGACGCCAGCTGGGTGTCCTTGCGTTCAGTTCCTACGCTGTTGGCTGGGGGCAGCCCCAGACCCCGCAGGTCGAGGACGCAGCCCCCAAGGCCGCCCGCCCCAGGTGGCCCTACCTGTGTTCTCCCACACGCCTCTCTCTGATGCTCTGCCTTTTCACCCTTTGAAGATAGCGGTAATACCCCAGACTCCTCAGTCCTTCTGTCTGTTCATCCATTTCATCTCATCGCGAGCCACGTGTTGCAGCCACCGTCAGCTCACAGGTGGCGAGAAGACCCAGCAGGTGACACTGCCAAGCCCAGATCATAGCCCCAGAGCCCAGCGGTCGGCCCCCACGGCCTCTGCAGCTCCTCGGCTTCCCTCCAGGAATCCAGGGCTCTGTCTGGGCTTAGGGTCCCGGGCAGGAGGTGTGAGTTGGGTCCCTCTGCTCCCCCGCCTCCAGGAAGCGCTACCTGCGGCGGCGTGCAGCCCTGGGACGCCTGCACACCCTCTTGCTGGTGGCCCGGCCCCTGCTCTGGAGACGCCAGAGACTGCAGGTGCACGGGCTGTCAGATGGGCCGCGGGACCGGGGCGGGGGTCTCAGGGAAGAGGCCAGGCAGCCTGGGCTGGCCACGATGGCTGTGTCCCCACAGCTGGAGACCTCCAAGGCCCCACTCCCTCACCAGCCAGAGGAGGCTGCTGCGCCAGGAAGGCACAGTCTCCCCTCGTCCTGCCCTCGCCCCCCAGGCCCAGGGCTCCCTCCCACCCCCTCCAGCCTCCCAGGGCCCCTTCTGCTCCCCCCTCCCTTGCCTGATGACTCCAATTTGTGGGCCATAAAGCGGCTCAAAGGTCAATGCCCGCGCACTGCGCCCCTCTCTGCCCCTCCCTGGCTGGACTTTGGGCCCTGGGACCATTTCTTCCTTTCTCCCAGCCCTGGCAGACCGGCAGTGACGCCCAAGGGGGGGCAGGCGGTGCAGCCCGGAGCCCCGAGCACACAGGCTGGGGAGGAGCCAGGGGAGACTCCTGGTGACTCCCTGGGTGTCAGCTCTTCCTGCCTCTCCCCACAGCTTGGACACTGGAGTGGCCGGCACGGCGGCCAGGACTCTGGGGAAATGCCGAGCGAGGTAGGTGGCCTGGAAGCCACGGGGGGGCGAGGCCAGTGGTCGTTATGAGCCCAGCGAGGCTGGCGTGGTCTGGGGGGGTGGGGGCCGCTGTGGGTTCTGGTCGTCACGGCGCCACTGAGACTGGCTGCCCTTGGACCTCCACAGCTCAGGCCACCCTCTGACAGCTCATGGGGCTCCGCTGGTTTGAGCGTCCGGGATCGGAGCCCTTGGTCTTTTTTTTAACTTTCCTCCAGATCTTTTTATTTAATTGAAAGGCAGAGTTATGGGGTTGGGGGAAGGAGAGAAAGAGGTCGTCCATCCGCTGGTTCACTCCCCAGATGGCCTCAACAGCCGGGGCTGGGCCAGGCCAAAGCCAGGACCCTGGGACCCCATCTGGGTGTCCCGCATGGGCGCAGGGGCCCCAGCCCTTGGGCCGTCCTCCACTGCTTTCCCAGGTGCGTTAGCAGGGAGCTGGATCGGAAGTAGATGGGACTCCCGTGTTGCAAGTGGCAGCTTAACCCGCTGTGCCATGGCGGGCCCTGGAGCTCTTGGTCTCCACGGGGGATGTGTATCATCCCAGGGCCGAGGGATACACTGGGGCCCTAGCCCCCCTCCCCTCATCCCTGAGTAACTTGTTCTGTCTCTGCCAGGAGCTAGGGCGGCTGGAGATCCCGGCTGAGCTGGCCGCCACCCTGAAGACAGCGAAAGGTGAGTCACGGGCGTCCTTCCCCGTGGGGGGGTCTGTCCCGTGGTCCCACCCTCTGATGCTTCTGGCCCCCCGAGCTCCCACCCCACTGCCTGTGAACCAGGGCTGGTGGCCGCGGGGTGCGGGGTGGAGGTGGGGCATGACTGGGCTGCCTCCCGGTGTTCCCTCCCAGGCCACCTGGCCGGCCTGGCCGGGAGCATCACGGAGTGCCTGCCGCCTGAAGTCCCTGCCCGGCCCCGCCTGGCCCTCCCGCCGGACATCGACCAGTTCCCCTTCTCCAGCTTCATCGCCACCAGCTTTCAGGTGGGTCCCGGCCTCTCCCCGCTGGCCCCGCCCCTTCCTGCCCTTAGCACCTGCCAGGCAGACAGGTGCCTCTCCCCGTCCTCGTCCTCCACCCCGCCTCCCCTCTGGCCGGTCAGCGGCCGGTGCATACGGCTGTATTGCTAGGAACATTCCTGTGAAGCAGAAACCCTCAACACCCAGGGTTCTTTCCACCCACAGGGTTTTTTTTTTTCTTCAAGATTTATTTGTTTATTTGAAAGTCAGAGTTACACAGAGAGAGAAGAGGTAGGGGGGCAGATCTTCCATCCACTGGTTCACTCCCCAGTTGGCCTCAACTGCCAGAGCTGTGCTGATCCAAAGCCAGGAGCCAGGAGCTTCTTCTGGGTCTCCCGCACAGGTGCGGGGGGCCCAGCACTTGGGCCATCTTCTACTGCCCTCCCGGGCCATAGCAGAGAGCTGGATCGGAAGTGGAGCAGCCGGGACTCGAACTGGCGCCCATATGGGATGCCAGCACTGTAGGCAGCAGCTTTTCCTGCTGTGCCACAGTGCCGGCCCCTGGGCACAAGTTTATCTTGCCCGTGGTATTGCCCTTCTACTGAGGTCCTTAAAGAAAGTTTAATGACCAGGGAGCCATCACGCCCGCCCCGTTCAGCATAAACACAGGATGCAATGGCACACGGAGCAGCTTCTTGATCTTGTTTAAAAATAATGATTGGGGGCCGGCGCTGTGGGGTAGCAGGTAAAGCTGACACCTGCAGTGCCGGCATCCCACATGGGCGCTGGATCGAGTCTCAGCTGCTCCACCTCCGATCCAGCTCTCTGCTGTGGCCTGGGAAAGTCAGTAGAAGATGGCCCAAGTCCTTGGGCCCTGCACCCATGTGGGAGACCTGGAGGAAGCTCCTGGCTCTGGGCTTTGGCCTGGCACAGCCCTGGGCATTGTGGTCACTTGGGAAGTGAACCAGCGGATGGAAGACCTCTCTCTCTCTCTCCCTGTAACTCTGCCTTTCAAATAAATAATAAATCTTAAAAAAAAAAAAAAAGGAAAGAAGGAGGGAAGGTGAGAAGAGAAAGAAGGAGAATGGAAGGGAAGAAATCAATTTGTTAAAAAAACAAAACAAAACAAAACTGGTAATTGGGGGAGGAGTACATGGAATGTTCTAGAATGAGTGCACAAAAAGTGGGGCCAGAAATAGGAGCTGAAATGGTGATGTTAATTGTGGGGTCATCATCTTCATTATACTGTTCTCTGAGTTGTATCAGTTTTCTAATCAAAGAGCTTGGGGCCAGCCCTTCCCCCCAGGCTGTGTGCTCCTGTAGGGCTCCCTGGGGACTGTCCTCCGCCTGTCAGTGCGACGGGACGTGCCCAGGCGCCGTGTCACCCTCCTTCACGCAGGAGCCGTCCCTGCCCAGCCCAGGGCAGCCACTGGCCAGGCCCCTGACCCGCCTAGATGCGGAGAATTTTGAGCCCGCCCTGGACATCAACAGGGTGGTGAGTGACACACCGGGGAGGGGACAGGCGGGGCCTGGCCACGTGCGTGCACACGGGAGCCCTGCATCTCCACCTGGCTCTGTGTCACAGATGCTGCGGCTGCTGGCGGACGGATCCCTGCCCCCCTGGCAGGAGCAGGCCATGGGCTTGTACCTGGTGCGGCGGGGCCAGCGCTGCCCAGGGCTCCGGGACGAGCTCTTCAGCCAGCTGGTGGCCCAGCTCTGGCACAACCCAGACGAGCAGCAAAGCCAGCGAGGCTGGGCCCTCATGGCTGTCCTGCTCAGTGCCTTCCCCCCCACGCCTGCCCTGCAGAAACCGCTGCTCAAGTAAGGGGGCTGGCGAGTGGGGGCCGGGCCGGGGCAGGGGGGGGTCGGGGACCACCCGCCTCCACAGCAGCCCCGTGCTGTCCCCCCAGGTTCGTGTCTGACCAGGCCCCCCAGGGCATGGCGGCGCTGTGTCAGCACAAGCTGCTGGGGGCCCTGGAGCAGACGCCGCTGGCCCCCGGGGCCGCACGGGCCCATCCCCCTACCCAGCTCGAGTGGACGGCCGGATGGCGGCGGGGCCGCATGGCGCTGGACGTATTCACCTTCAGCGGTGATGGCCGCCTCCTGCAGAGGCCTCCCCAGACCCGGGGTGTGGCGGGGTGGGGCGCTTCCTCCCAGGACCCCTTCCTGCTGCCCCTCCCCTGGGACCCAGATCTCCCCTCGGCAGCCCTTGGCCATCAGGAAGGGCCCGGCTGACCCTCACTCTCTGCTTCCCCTGCCCCACAGAGGAGAGCTACTCAGCCGAGGTGGAGTCCTGGACCACAGGAGAGCAACTGGCCGGGTGGATCCTGCAGAGCAGGTGTGGGGCCTGGGAGGGGTGTGGCCAGACCCCAGCATTGTCCCCCCACCTCGGCCGCCCACAAGGACCAGGGGCAGGGGAGGTGTGAGGGTGAGAGGCCGGGGTCCAGACTGTGATTATAAAGGGGGGTAAGCACCCACGCCTGGATTACAACTCAGTAGGTCCGCAAATAAGTGGGAGCCATGAGGTACCCATTGAGGGTGTTCCTGCTGCTGGCGAGCTGGGTGCCTGCAATTGGAGGGGCTCCAGGGGCTGCCCTTGGCCCGCCCTCAGTCCCTGTCCCTTCTGGATGGCCATGGGCCTTGCTGACCACCCCTACTGCACACCCCTGTCCCGTGCAGAGGCCTGGAGGCGCCCCCTCGTGGCTGGTCTGTGTCACTGCACTCCGGGGACACCTGGCAGGACCTGGCCGGCTGCGACATTGTGCTGGACCTCATCGGCCAGACCGAGGACCTGGGGGACCCAGCAGAACCCCAAGGCTACCCCATCACCCCCCTTGGCCTGTGAGTTTCTCCCATCTCCCCCCGCCCCTGCTGGTGACCCCCACAGCCACCCTTCGGTGCTTCCCAGCCCTCCGAGCCGAGCCTCCTCCTGCCCCCGTAGAAGCTTTCACCTTTGGCCTTGGCGTGGACGCCGCCCACAGCTTTGCAGCCCCCTTAGCCAGACCCGCTGTTTCCTGCAGAGCCGAGGACATCCCCCCCGCCCCTGGTGTCCAGGCCCCCACACTGCCCCCAGGCCTCCCTCCAGGTCCAGCTCCAACACTGCCTGGCGCGGGACACGCAGGTGAGGCCGATCTGGTCACTCTGGGATGGGCAGAGTGAGGGGCATGGGATGCGGGAAGCCCCTCGCCCAGGCTCTCTCACACAGCCCTCTCCCTGCCCCACAGGGGAGGCCCGGACGCTGGGGAGCCTGGAGGGCTTCCTGGACCACCTCTTCGAGCCGGTCTTCTCCCCGGGAGGCAGTGTGAGTGTCCTGAGTAGCCACCCCGACCCGCAACCTGCCCCTGGCCTGTGCCCCGGGGCCTCTGCTGCCTCTTCCGCGGTTCCAGGGCTCAGCTCTGACCCTGTGACGCCGGCCCCTTCAGGACCTGGAGCGAGGCTGGGCTCTGAGCGGCCGCATGAAGGGAGGGGGTGGCATCGGGACCCCGCAGCAAGCCTACCCCTTCGGTGAGTGCCAGCTGGTTCTCACAGAGGGCCTCTTGGGCGTGGCCTGGACCCGTCGGACAGCTGGGGTCCTACCTGGGGCTCGGAGGGAGGCGGCGTGCGGGCCCAGGCCGGGACCAACCCAGGAGGGCCCTGTTCCCTTAGTGTACCCAGGGGTGGTGCAGATGCCCGGGTACCAGCCGGCCATGATACCTGCACCCTTGTCCATGATGCCAGCGATGGGCACAGTCCCCACCATGCCAGGTAAGACTGGGCTGGGGGCACCGGGTCCCTTCTCAGGAGGGAGGGTCCTGCCAGGAGCCCAGAGGGCACAGTGGGCCCAGGGCCTTGAGCTGGGCCGAGGCGCTCACTTGGTGGGCCCACGGGTGCCCTTGCAGCCATGATGGTGCCGCCGCAGCCGCAGCCGCTGCTCCCCAGCCTGGACACGAGGCAGCTGGCGCAGCAGCAGCAGAACTTCATCAACCAGCAGGCGATGCTCCTGGTGAGGGGCGGGGCCCTCCCGGCTGCCTGGGGAGCACAGGGCCGGGGGCCGGGCCAGCCAGGGCTCTCACCTGGCCGTCGCCCCCCCCCCCTCAGGCCCAGCAGATGACCACGCAGGCCATGAGCCTGTCCCTGGAGCAGCAGGCCCAGCAGCGCCAGCGCCAGGCGCAGGCCTCCAGGGATGCCTCCCAGGACCCACCCCCAGCCGTCACCCCAAAGCCCAAGAAGCCCCCTACTCCCCGGGTGGAGCCAAAGCGGGATCCGGAGCCCGTGGGTGCCAGCTTGAGGGTAAGAAGCCAAGGCAGGGCCTGGGGGTGGGGGGCAGCAGGTGCCAGGGCAGCAGGGGTGAGAGACACAGGAGGGGAGGCAGGGAGACCCAGAGCAGGAGTCTGGGGAGATGCGGAGTGTGGCGACCCTGCTGTGGGGCTGCTCTCTCTCCGTCTGCAGGACGAGGACTCGGAAGACTCCCCGGATGGGCCCCTGTACCCCAAGAGCTTCCAGCAGAAACGGGACTACTTCCAGAAGATGGGTGAGGAGGCGCAGGGTGGCAACCCACATGAAAACTCAGCTAAGACCCCTGAGCCGGCTGGGGCGGGGTGTGCCCTGCTCCCCTGAGTCCCTGTGGCCTTTCCAGGACCCCAGACGGGAGACAGGGCAGCTCCCTGGGGGATCGTGGGTGATGGAGAAGTCCATCTGGGCGCTTACAGGGCAGCAGCAAATCACGGTGAAAACCATGAAGCCTCCAGCCAAGATCCGGATCCCACAGCAGGAGGAGGAGGAGGAAGGGGAGGAGGAGGAGGAAGGGGAGGAGGAGGAGGAGAAAGAAGAGAACACGGGAGCAGGTGTGTGTGTGGGGAGCCCTGAGGCGCCTGTGGCTCTGCCAGGCTGTGTTTAATGGTCTCTCCTCTTCCCGTCAGTGCCGGCCCCTCCTCCTCCCCCAGGAGGGAAGAAGCCCCTACAACAAGGCAGGGACAAAGCCGCCAACGAGGCTGCGCCAGAGCCAGAGGAGGCAGGGCCGGCCCAGGGCAGGAGGCCCACGGTGCGCAACTTGAACGGCACATCCCAGCGGCCAGAACCTAGCAGGGAAATCCGCAACATTATCCGGATGTACCAGAGCCGCCCGGGGCCGGTGCCTGTGCCCGTACAGCCGTCCAGGTAGGCTCCCTGGCGAAGGCAGCCTCCCTCTGCAGGGAATCACCCCGTGCACCTGGTGACCTCTCCCTTCTCCCGCAAGGACCCCCAAAGCCTTCTGGAAGAAAAATGACCCCAAGGATGAGGCTCTGGCCAAACTGGGGATCAACGGTACCCACTCCCCCCCCTCGGTGAGCACCCCCATCTGGCCCCTCTGGGTGCTGGGCTGCTCTGTCCAGGGCTCACTTGGCTTTGTGCCTAGACTCAGCCTGCACGTCCTCTCTGCACCCCTCAGACGCTGTCCCCCAGCCTAGGGAAGGCGCCCCCACCGGCTGTGGCTCCACGGCCCAAGGATGCCCCACGACCCGGGCCCTCCAGCTCCATCCGGAAGAAGCAGGAGCCCCTTCGGGACCTGTTCACCCATACCCCGCCCGCTGCCCAGGCACTCCCTCCTCCACCAGCACCCCCCTTGCCTCCACCTGTGGACCCCGAGACCCCTGCGGCAGAGCCTCATGGTGAGGACCCCAGGGCCCTGCGTGGTGGGCTTCGCCGGGGCAGCTCTTGGCACCCACGGCTGAAGTCTTCCCCACCCGGCCAGTGGCCCCAGCTTCCGGACTTTGGGCCGTGGGTGGGGAGCCCCAGCTTCCTCGTTCCTGCCCAGGGCGGGGGCCGGGCACCCCTGGGACCTGTCTGGCACCGAGGAGCTGTCACACACAGGGTGTTGTCCTTGATGCGCTGTGACAGCGCCATGGGGAATTTAGTGGCCCTGGTGACGTGGTCAGGAACGCCAGGGGCCACTGAGGGCAGGACACGGAGGCGGGAGCAGGTGCCGCGAGCCAGAGTGAGGTGGCTGGAGGCGGAGTGCGGGGCCTTTGGGAGGGTTCATAGGGCTGATGGTCTCCCTCCTGACGGCCCAGTCACCTCGCCTGAGGGCCCGCACCCCTCCCACCCCCGCCCCCGAGACTTGCCGGAGCCCATGAGGGACCAGGGGTTCTCCACCCAGCTGCTGGTGCCTTCCGGCAGCGTGTGCTTCTCCTATGCCAGCGCCCCCTGGAGGCTGTTCCTGCGCAAGGAGGTGGGCGAGAGGATGGGGCCTGGGAGGGCAGAGGTAGGCTGGGTGGGGACCCCAGGTGGGGACCAACAGCTGATCTCAGCCCTTCCTTGTCTCCTGGGCCAGGTGTTTTACCCCCGGGAGGCCTTCAGCCACCCCTATGGCCTCAAACTCCTCTGTGAGCAGGTGAGAGCCTGGCCCACCTGCCGACCTACGACTCCGGGGCAGGTGGACTGCCCTTGGGGCCCTGGCCGAACCCCTGGGCTGGATTAACACCAATGTGGGGGGGCGTAGGAGCTTCTTATATGGTGGTCGTCACTTTGCCACCCGGGACTGCGCCTCTGTTCCATAAATCTGCGGTCGCCTCTCCCACCTCCCCTCCCCTCCCCCCATCCCGTCCTCCAGGGAGGCTAATTTCAGCTGAGCCAACAGCAGCTGAGGTGGGGTCCCTGGGCAGGGAGGCGGCTGGAGCCCAGGGGGAAGAGGGGAAGACAGGAGAGCTGTTTGGGTGAACTCAGCCCTGGGTTTGGGAGCCCTTGGTCTCTCCCTGCCCCACCTGCACCCCCCAGTGGGCTCTGCTCAGACCACCAAGCCCTGGTGAGCCTCTGCGGCCTCTCTGTGCCTGTGTGTGGCTGCTCTGGGGAGACCCTGACCCCAGGACCTGCTGGTGACCGCCCGGCTCTGCCCCCAGATCCTGCGGGACACCTTTGCTGAATCCTGCACCCGGATCTCCCAGGAGGAGCGGTCCAAGATGAAAGACCTGCTGGGTACCGGCCTGGGGGCTTTGGAGCTGGGGCTGGGGACGGGAAGGGCGGCCGTGGGAGTGAACCTGGGAGCAGGGGACCCTGAGCGTGGCCTGGGCCCCTCCTGCCCTCAGGACACTTGGAGGTGGGTCTGGACTCCCTCGGCACCGTAGAAGACAGCGTCAGGAAGCGCATCGTGGTGGCCGCCCGGGACAACTGGGCCAATTACTTCTCCCGCATCTTCCCCGTCTCGGTCAGTGGGGGTAGGGCGTGGGGGTGCAGTCTGGACCGCAGTGTGCACAGGCCTGAGCCCTCTGCCGATGGGTGAGGACAGAGCACAGCTGCTGACCCAGCGGAGCTCCAGGGTGTCTGGGGCCATGATGGGACTCAGGAGCCTGCCCGTGACCCACTCGTGTCCCCCCACGGCAGGGTGGGAGTGGCAGCGACGTGCAGCTGCTGGGCGTGTCCCACCGGGGGCTGAGGCTGCTCAAAGTGACCCAAGGCCCCAGCTTCCACCTGGACCAGCTGAAGGCACTCTGCTCCTACAGGTGCGGAGAGCCTGGGCGGGAGTGAGGGGGCGGGGCTGGGCAGGTGGGCCCGGCTGGCCCCCAGCTCACCCGCACCCTGTGCGCAGCTTTGCCGAGGTGCTGGGCGTGGAGTGCCGGGGCAGCTCCACCCTGGAGCTGTCGCTGAAGAGTGAGCAGCTGGTGCTGCACTCGGCCCGGGCCAAGGCCATCAAGGCCATGGTGGAGCTATTCCTGAGTGAGCTCAAAAAGGCAAGCTTGGCCCGCGGGGGGCTGGGCGGGCTCCCCTGCGCCCAGAGCTGGATCTCGCTCTGGCTGCTTTCCCTGAGATGGGGCTGGGGGTCCTGGCGGGAGGGGGGCGGATGGAGTGGCACGAGAGGGAGTCCCAGGCCCGTCCGCTCCCCCACTGCCCGCAGGACTCTGGCTATGTCGTCGCCCTGCGCAGCTACATCACGGATGACAGCAGCCTGCTCAGCTTCCAGCGCGGGGACCTCATCAAGCTGTTGCCGGTGGCCACTCTGGAGCCGGGTACCCCGGGGAGCTGCAGCGGGGCAGGGGGAGGCACCATGCGTGGGGGGGTGGTGGTGCCTGGAGGGGCCTGGGGCCGAGCCTCTGCTCTTGGACTTCTCCTAGGCTGGCAGTTTGGCTCCGCCAAGGGCCGTTCTGGGCTTTTCCCTGCCGACCTGGTGCAGCCGGCTGCGGCGCCTGACTTCTCCTTCTCGGAGCAGGGGAGCAGCCGCTGGCGCAAGAGCCAGCTGCAGCTGGGGGAGCCGGGGCTGGCGCAGTGGAGCAGGGTCTCGGAGGTAGGAGGGACCGGCTGTGGCCGGCGGTGCCTGGTCTGCCAGCCCTCCAGGCAGGGGCTGGCGCTGGGCCCCTCGCTGTTGCGGGGGTGAGGGTGGGGCTGGGGCAGGGTCCCTGGGTCTCTGAGTGGCATCAGATCTCCTGTGCCCCCAGCGCCCTGCACATCGCCGGAGCCAGGCATTCAGCGACGACTCGGAGGCCACCAGCCTGCCCTCCTCTGTGGCCTATTCTTCCCTGTCCACTGACCCCCACAACTACACCATGCAGGAATTCGCCCTGCGTTACTTCCGGAAGCCGCAGACCCCGTGAGTGTCCCAGGCCAGCCTCTCTCTGTGCACGGAGGCCTCGGGGCTGTCACCAGCCCGCCCTTGCCCTGGGACAAGGGTGGGAGTCAAACAGGGCCTCCCCTCTGCCCCCACAGGCTGGACCTGACAGGTGAGGGGAAGGCCATCGCCAGCCTGGTGCAGTACACCAAGGTAAGGGCCAGGGGGACGAGTCTGGCCGCCGCGTCTGCCCTGCCCGCCCCGGGCCCCAGACCCACAGCCCGGCCTCTTTGGCCACAGGTGCCCATCCAGGAGTCACTCATCAGCTTTAAGGACGAGGACACGAGCAGACAAGCCGTGGCAAGCTTCCAGGGTGAGTGGCTGCCGTGTCCCGGGGCTGCCACCGTGTGGGCCACGCTGGCTTTAGGAGGGTCCCTGGCTTCCGGGAGAGGGCGACATTGTCACAGCCGGCGAAGTGCACGCGAGAGCATTTTCATTAAGGAAAGTGGCCAAGGGCAGGTGACTCCACAGAGCAGCCCCG
The DNA here is from genome assembly GCF_033115175.1 of Lepus europaeus. Taxonomy (NCBI): domain Eukaryota; kingdom Metazoa; phylum Chordata; class Mammalia; order Lagomorpha; family Leporidae; genus Lepus; species Lepus europaeus. The sequence goes on along the minus strand of NC_084844.1, from coordinate 5,075,065 downwards.
TGTGCCGTCTCAGCACCTCTGGGTGGGGTTGGACACATGCACGCCCAGATCTGGATGGAATGAGCAGCTTCTTCCTGGGAAAGAGGTGGCGGCTTCCAGGAATTAGGGACCCACCCCATTTCTCTCCTTCCACGGTTGTCATGGCAACTATAAACCATCGTGGTGTCTGGGGGATGATTTTGTATGCTAATGCATTATAATGAGGGTGTGATGAGGAGTGTGGTCAACTTGAGACCAGGTGAGGCACCATCTTGGATCCAGCTGATTGGCACCAGTTCCTTTGCTTGCATTTCGTTTTGCTGTCCTACCTCCTGGTGGGCGGAGCTGAGTCTCGCCACGTGCCATCTCACTGGGTCCTCAGTCTGGCACATGGCCCCCCTCTCTCCTTGAGCTCTGCCTGGCCCTGCCCCAGTCTGCCAACTCAGCGACGCTCGCTGGGGGTTCCTGTGCCCCCACTTCTCTCACCCGAGCTGTGGGCTGTGGTGTGTGGGACTGAGAGGTCGTGGGAGGGTCTGGTCCACACCACGCATCGTGTGCTGGTCCCGGGGACTTGGTTTCCTTGTTGGTACAGCAGGAGGCAGCTGCTGTGCCTGGGCCACATGCAGGTGGCGAGCCAGGCCCTGGGTAGTGACAGCTCGGGTTGGGCCAGGCCCGCTGGCAGCTCACCGTGTCTTGTCCTGCCCACAGCTCTGATGCAGTTTATGGGGGACCAGTCTAAGCGCCGGGGCAAGGACGCGACGAACCTGCTCTATGAGCTGCTGAAGGTAAAATGTGAGGGCTCTGGGGGCTGGGCATGTGGGCAGCGGCCACGAGCCCAGAGTGGCTGGCTGGGGTCCCCCTTCCCTGGCCACCGTGCCTTCATATGGATCAGAAGCATTCTCTGAGCACCTACTCCATGCGGGAGGCATGGTTCTGAACCTAAAGGTGAGGTCTCTGTAGAGCTACCACCCCGTGGGAGGAGGCGGTGGACAAAACCAGGGAAGGAGCCGTGTGCACGGGGACAGGGCGTCCGGGCCAGGGGTGGGGGCCGTGGTGACAATCCTGACGAGAGCTGGGGCCGAGTGAGGAGACGGTGGGCCCAGGAGGCAGCAGGCCCGCAGGCTATTGTAGGGTTTCTGGAGGGAAACCGCTGGAGGCTTTTGGGGAGAGCTTTGGTTTGCGTTTGGTGGGGGTCACCCTGGTTGTTGAGATTCTGGGGGGTTAAGGGCAAGGGTCCCAGGTGAGAGACTGCGGGAAGCAGCGCAGAGGTGAGAAGTGGGAGGGTTCGCTGAGGGGCCAGAGGGGAGGGGTCTGGGCTGGAAGGGGGCGCCAGGGAGCCCCTGAGACCACCACGGGGAGTGTAGACAGAGGCTCAGGATACAGCCCCGCCTAGAAGCCAAGGAGACCCAGTGACAATGACCATGAAGGGTCAGGAAGTGCGTGGAGGCAGTGACTTAGAGTGACCTGTGGGGCAGAGGGGATCAGGCAGAGACGGAGAGGTGGCTATGGGATGTCCCCTTGGCTGGGCCCCAGCCCGCTGGTGTTAGCAGGATTGCTCCCCAACTTCAGATCCTCCTTACCCGCCTGCTCTCCGGCCCCAGGCCCGCCCCGCCCACCTGCCCATCTCGTCCCCACAGTTGTCCAGTGAGGAGAACCTCCGCGATGAGATTTACTGCCAGGCCATCAAGCAGGTCACAGGACACCCCCGGCCGTGAGTGGGGACTGGAGGGTGGCGGGGACCTCTGGGGGCAGCGCAGCGCCCTGACCGGGGCCTGAGGTCAGGTGTCTGCCCCACAGGGAGCGTTGCGCGCGAGGCTGGAGCTTCCTCAGCCTCCTCACGGGCTTCTTCCCCCCGTCCACCACGCTGATGCCCTACGTGACCAAGTTCCTGCAGGATTCGGGCCCTGGCCAAGGTGCCTATGGGCGCGGAGAGCTCAGCGGGCTGGGGAGGGACTGGGACAGGCGGGACAGGCTCCTGACTGCAGCCTTGCTCGCCGGCAGAGCTGGCCCGGAGCAGCCAGGAGAACCTCCAGCGCACAGTCAAGTACGGCGGCCGCCGGCGCCTGCCCCCTCCCAGCGAAATGAAGGCTTTCCTGGTACTGGGTGGGCGGAGGGGCCTTCTGGGACCTCCCCGGCAGGGGGCAGTGTGCGGAGTCGGGACCTCTGCCGGCTGGTGCACTGACCTTGCCATGTGCCCCGGCAGAAGGGACAGGTGGCCCGCCTGCTTCTCATTCACCTGCCTGGGAACGTGGATTACAAGACGAACATTGAGACGTTCACGGTGAGCGGGACTGGGGGCCGTGCCACGGGAAGAGGCCGCCCCTGGCCGCGTGCCCGTTGTCACACGACGCCTGTGTGCGCAGGTGGCAGGAGAAGTGCTGGAGGAGCTGTGCGGGCGGATGGGCGTCAGTGACCCCCAGGAAGTGCAGGAATTTGCCCTCTTCCTCATCAAAGGGGAAGGTGAGCCCCGGAGGGAGCAGAGGCTCAGCTGGGTCCGGGTGCTGGCGTCTCCCCTGCTGGGACGGCTCTCCAGCCACCCCTGGCGGCAGAGCAGGGCGTGTTCTGACCCGGCTCCCTGTGCAGGTGAGCTGGTGCGGCCCCTGTGGCCCCACGAGTACCTCAACAGCGTGCTGGTACACCAGAATGTGAGCCTGCACAGCCGGCGGCTCTGCTGGGAGACCCCGCTGCACTTCGATAACTCCACCTACATCAGCACCCACTTCGGCCAGGTCAGCCCACCCACGCCTGGACTGCTGTGCGCTCAAGGGCCCTGGGTTACCTCTAAGCCCCCTCCCACAAGGATATGGGTCTGTGGTAGCTGGAAGGCGGGAGGGGGACGGCAGGACTTTGCTTGCGCCTGGGAGCCGCCAGCTCACAGCCCTCCCCGCTCAGGTGCTGCGGGACTACCTCCAGGGGAAACTGATGGTCAGCACCCAGGCGGACGCCCAGCTGGCCAGGCTGGCTGCCCTCCAGCACCTTGGCAAGGCTGACAAGAACCCCCCGTCAGAGTGCGTGAGAGCTCGGCCCCCTGTACTCCCCATCACTCCTGGCCCCACCTCAGCGCCTGCCCAAGGACCTGTCCTCCAGCCCATGATGTGTGTGCACGCCTCCACGGTCAAGGCCATTGGTCTTGTACCTTTCCTAACCAGACAGGCTGCAGCAGGCGGGCCAAGGACCTGTCCCCTCCACCCTACCCCAAGCCCCCTCACCGCACCCCCAGCAGGCGGCAGTCTGGTTATCCGGCACCTGCTGTATGCCCAGCCCTGTCCCAGGTCCGTGGTCGCGGGCGGGACTGAGCCCGGCTGTGTCCCCAGGCAGGAACTGCTGACCTACATCCCGAAGCTGCTGCACTGGCAGGTGGACGTGGCCACCGTGAGGCGTCTGATGGGGCAGGAGCTGCGGAAGCTGCAAGGACACAGCTCGCAGGAAGCCCAGATCAGCTTCATCAGTGGGTCGGGGGCCAGGAGTGGCTGGGCGCACGGCGGGACTGAGGTGGCTTCTGTCTGCTTCCCTTGTCCTGGGGGGGCTACAGAGCACAGGTTCCAGGGCCCCAGCGGTCAAATTCCTGCCTGTGTCCTCCCCATCCCCAGAGGCCACGAGCCAGCTGCCCCTCTTTGGCTACACTGTCTACGTGGTGCTGCGGGTGAGCAACCTGGCCTTCCCCGGACCTGCCCTTCTGGCGCTCAACCGCCAGCACCTCCTCCTGCTGGACCCGGGCTCCCAGGTAGGCAGGGCTTCTGCCCCAGGCGGCCCTCAGGCCATTCCTCTCCACCGCCCTGCGGCCCCACCCCAGGGAGCCACGGCCTTCTTTCTGCTGTCCCCAGAAAACGTGTGGCTCCATCGACCTGAAGGACCTGCAGCAGCTACACCTGCTGAGCCCACTGGAGCCGGGGGGCCCTCCCGGTCTGGAGATCAACTACGGCTCGGCTGACAGCCCTCAGTCCATGTGGCTGGAGCTGCCGCAGGTGAGTGGCCACTGGGGTGCAGCAGGAGCTCGGGCCCACGGGCCGTGCTCAGGAGTGGTGGGGGCGGGGCGGGGGCTGGCCTGGGGGCCCCGCACTGACGTGCTTCCTTTGGACAGGCCCAGGAGCTGATGTACACCATCGTCTTCCTGCTGGACAGCAGCATGTCTGTGGCCCAGTGGCCCGGCCTCCACTGAGGGTGGGGCGTGGGGAGACGGAGAAGAGGCTGTCCGCGGCCCGAGTCCCCCAGGTCATTCTGCTTGGATTTCACACTCGGCTGTGTTCTGGAATCCAGCAGGCCTAAGTGGAGACCGCTAGGTGAGGGCTGTTAGACTGACGTTGGCTGGCAGACAGAGAGAGGAGCCAGACTCCCCTGGGAGTGGGCTCTAGGTCTGGGAGATGCCCACCCAGGCTCCCAGGGAGCAGGAGCCCAGGTCTGGGGCACGCAGCTGCTGAGGAAATAAAACGCTCGAGAGAAAAGGGCTGTGTGCACGCACGTGTTTACCCGGACACACGCGTGCGACTTTATTCGTCTTGTAAACATCTCGGTGGGGCCTGGCCTTCCTGACCAGCAGCTGGGCAGGGAGCAGGGCCGGCTGCTGCCCCTCTTCCCACAAGCTCTGTGCCTGGGGCGTCTCAGGGAAGGGGCCTGGCAAGGGCTCCCCCTGAGTAGGCCCCAGTACCTGGACAGGTGGGCCTCACCCTGGCTTACAATTCTGACAAGAGAGGGAGGAGCCACTCCTCCCTCCCACCCAGCGGCAGGCACACCAGCCACCCACCTTCTAGCTTGGGCGTCCGACCAGAGAACCAAGCCATGGGGGCCAGGAGAGGCAGGGAGGGCGAGACGGGACCACAGGCTTAGGAGGCAGGAAGGCGGGCCGACCCCTGGCCTCTGATCTAGATTTGGGAGGTGTCTGGGGCCATCCCCAAAGCAAGCTGTGGTTAGACAGAGGAAAGACCCTGAGAAAGTGCCCTTGGCACCAGCGAGCCCGCCGGCCCCCCGCTGGAGAGCGAGGCCAGGCTGGTGCGCGGCAGTCTGGGAGGGCACAGTCGCGGCGGGGTCATCTCTGTGGGTCAAAGAGGCCGTGCCAGTCAGCCTCACTCTCGCACCGGGTCCGGCCGTGGAAGAACTGCTTGATGAGGTTCTGGGCCTCCTCTTTCACTACAGGGTGGGGAGGGGGGATGTGAGGAGGTGGGGCCCTCTCCTCCCTGCACACTCCGCCCCCTCCCCCAGCACTGACCGTTCCTTCCGGGAGAGGGCCTCTGAGTCAGGAGGTGGGACAGGTGGCGGGCGAAGCCTTTAAACAGCTCCTGGCGGGCACAGGGAAAGGAGCAGCAGAGGGTAGGGCCCGGCCCTGGGCCAGGGCGAGGCGGACCCCAGGGAGGGCCGAGCCGCTTCTGCCTGCAGGGGCTCACGTTCTGTGTCCCCCCAGCCCCCACTGCTCCCTGCGCGCCAGGCCTGGCTGGGGCGGAGCCCGCCCGCTCACCCTACCTTGGTTGAAAACTTGCCCTCCTTGTAGAAGGGCGTCAGACACTTGACCACGACGTTCGCGGCTTCCTTCAGGGGGATGCCAGGGGCTGACGGCTGGCTGGGGCCTTGGGCAGTGGGGTTCCGGCTGTCCGGGTCACTGGCCGGGATGCTGACCATGGCCTCAGCTAAGACAGAGCGCTTGGCTGAGGGGCACGGCCTCTTCTGAGCCTGGCTCTCTGGGTCGTCCTGGGCAGGGACAAAAGCAGAGTCACTCTTGGGCCTCATCCACTGACCCCACCCTTCCTACTGGACAACTGGGCCTCAGCGGGGGGCTCCCTCACGATGTCCCCTGAAGCCCTGACCATGGCAGCAGCCACGGGTCCCCTCCGCTCCTCCATAGGCCTCCTCCCTTCCCCTGTGCCTCCTCCCTTCCCTGTGCCCCAACCCTGGCCATACCTGTTGGGGTCTAGGCCGCTTGCCCCCCTGTGTCTCCTCTGGGGGCCCAGGATGGGGTGCTGGAGGCCCCTGGCTCCTAAGTGAAGAAGAGCAGGTGTCAGAGCTAGGGGTCCCAGCTGTTCCCTGTCCCAGGAGGCCCAGGCAGCGAGAGGAGTGCTGCCAGCGGATCCCACCGGGTTCCATGGCTCGCTGTCCCCTTACCCCGGCCCCGCCCCAGGGCACTCCAGCAGATCCCACCGAGTTCTGCGGCTCGCTGTCCCCTTACTCCAGCTCCGCCCCAGGGCACTCCAGCGGACCCCACCGGTTCCGTGGCTCGCTGTCCCCTTACCCCGGCCCCGCCCCAGGGCGCTCCTCAGTCTGGAGAGGGGCAGGCAAACGTCCCTGGGCTCGAGCTCCATCCTCTTCCTCTGCGCACTTCTCCGGGGGCGTCTCCTGCACCCCCTCACAGGAGGGGCTGGCGTCTTCTGCCCCCGGGGCTGACGTGGCCGGGGCTGGGCTCCCCGCCCTTTGGCAGAAGAAGCGGGTGATGTCCTGAGAGTCCTTGCGAGCCGCTGCGGCCAGGAGCTGCTGTTTCTTGCTGGCCGACGTCTTGGCAACAGACTGGCTCCCCGGGGAGCCTTTTGCCTTCTTCTCAGGGGAGGGCCCCCCACAATGGGCACCACCTCCAGAGGCCTTTGGTCTGGGCCCAGAGAGGGGCTCACTGCAGCCCTCGTCCTGGGGAGCACAGGGCTGGCTGGGGGGCTCCTGCTCCTCTCCCTGCACGGGCTGGGGGGCTTCGTCCTGGGGCTGAGTCTTTCCCATCAGCTCAGTGGCCGTCTGGAAGAGGCAGGAGCCCTTGGGGAAACCAGCTCCCACCCGCTTGGCTTTGAGCTGTGAGGAAGAAAGAAAGTTGAGACTTCCACCCCGCGTGGGGACACCGGCCGGCTGCTCCTGCCGTGGCTGCGTTGGGCTGGGGCTTGCAGGAACGTGGGAGGTGAGAGGCAGGACGCCACTTGGGGGCAGGCTGAAGAGACGGGAGGCCTCAGGCCACAAAGACAGGGCAGGCAGAGCAGAGAAGCTCCAGGGCCTTCCCGGGGGCGCCCCAGGGCCAGGGCTGTGCCCTACTGGAGGGCAAGTGGAGCTTTTCCCGGACCTAGGTTCGGAAGGACGCCCGGAAGCTGCTCACCGAGTACACCTGGGAGGCCGGAGGAATGTCGTACTCGCTGGGCTCTGAGGGTTCGGCCTGGGCACTGCGCTTCTTGGCTCCGCCTCCCGTGTCATAGAGCTGCCCATCCTTGGAGGCTTTGTGGATCTCGGCTACCTGGGCAGGAACACACAGGGAGGGCGTGCGGCTCGCAGCTCCTCTCGATAGCCACGCTCAGGCCTCCTTTTCTTTGTACAAGAAAGAGGGGCACTGGGAGTGTTCTAGTTCTCAGGGGTTGGCCAGAAAACAGCCAGCACCGAGGCGAAGAGCAGGCTCTACCCCATAAGTGGCTCCTGGGGCCAGGCGGCTGGCAGAGCCCTGGGGTGTGGGGGGCTGCCCTTTCCTATCCTGAGCCCCCGCCTCTCCCCCGCACAGGGCCCACCTTCTTCAGCACGCTGGCCTTGTACAGGTTGGCCATCTTGGCATTTCGGAACATCTCGTGTTCCAGCTCCACAGCCTTGGCCAGAAGGCTGGCTCTGTGGGGAGGAAGGAACACGAGGCAATAGGCGGGCGGGGGCCCCCGGGGATGGCTTCAGGGCCCAGGGATTCTGACACCTGGGGCTTGCCATCCTCCAGCAGCCAGGCCTGCGCCCCGCGTGCCCCAGAGTGGAGGGGTCATAATCTAGGGAGGGGCTGCCCGCTCAGGGGCCGTGGGGCTTCCTGCCATTCCAGACCAAGAGCTCGGAGAAGCCCCCAGCCCGGGCAGATGTCTCCAGGCCCAGCCCCGGGGATCTCAGGACACTCACCCGTCAGCAGTGCCCGTGGCCTGGCGGTTACTGGTCAGAGCCTCCTCCAGAAGCCCCAGGCAGTGCTCCCGGGCCTGCACAGCAGAGAGGAGCGGGTCACACGGCCGCCGTGCTGGGCCGGGCTCCTGGCAGGTGAGCCGCTGCCCCTCCTCACCTTCACAGTGAGCCTGGGGATCTTCCTGCTAGAAGCCTCTTCCAGCGGACAGTCTTCGTCTGGGGGGAGGAAGAGGGAGTCCACCCTCTGGACCTCCTGCGCCCCCAGGAAGGCAGCTTCTATCCACGCCCCCAGAAGCAGCCCCCCAGCCCCTGGGAGCATGTCCGTACTGACCTGGGGGCACAAACTCTTCTGTCTTGGGGTCTTTGCCCTGGAAGATGACACGAAGGCCCGTGAGGCTCCCAGCCCTGCTGGGAAGGCACTGAGGGTGTGGGTGGGGACCGCCTGGGTCCCCCTAAGTCTCATGCCCCTTCACCTTACGCAGGCGCATCTGCTTCTGATAGAAGAGATTCCACTCCCGCTTGTGGGCCTCGTCTCTGGCCTCGTCCCCGCTGCCTCCAGAGCCCTCGTCGTACCTAGGGGACAGAGCGGGTGTCAGCAGCCCCGGGCCTGGCCCTGGCCCTCCCTACTCATGTTGATGGGCAGGGACCACCTGGCAGCTTGGGCCAGCTGAGGCCTGGGCCCCAGCATGGCTGGCAGGGCAGGGGGAGGACTACAGCTTTGTGCTGCCTCTCGTCTGGCCTTAGCACCAGGGGAGGGACGGACTACTTCCAGTGGGTGAGGGGCCCCTGTCTTCGTGTTCCGTCACCTGCTGAAGCCCCCGTAGCCCCTGCGGCCTCCCTCGTAGAGTTCAGGGTCAAAGCCATTCCCCTTGGAGGGCCCGATGCAGGTCTTGCTCCAGCTGCTGCTGTGCTCCAAGGCATCCAGCTGCTTCCTCACGGCTGCAGGGTTCTGGCAATGGTCACAGCCTTTGCTGCAGGCAGGCGGTGCGTCCCCGAAGTACTTGGCAATGGCAGCGTGGCGGCACCTGCAGCAGGCAGTGTGGCAGAGGTGAGGGGTGCGGGCCCTGGGTAGGGCAGCGTTCATTCACCCAGGCCCCAAACACCAGCCGGGCACTGCTAGTGTCTGGCACCATGCTGGGTGTCTCACGTGCCTCCTCACAAGGCAGCAGCTGGCCCTGCACACTGGACAGATGGAAACTAGATGGATGAAGGTCAGCTGCCACCCAGGGGGTCCTGGGAACCAGGATATGAACCCCACTCTGTCCAGCTGCCCCACTGGACCCTGCCTCCAGCTCCTCCCGTCCTGACGGCAGGGTTCCCTGGCAAGACGCATGCTCTGGGCACAGGTGCTGGCTCTGCCAGTGAGGCTGTGACCCCAGGGAAACATTCCATGCCAGAAGCCTGCGCCTCTCACCTGTGACACGGCTAAGAGGACTCTGCCTCACAGGCCGGGTGAAGCCAGATGAGGCAGTGCTCGGAGCACATTCCTATACCAACATGACCACGAGGACCGGCCCCCTTTCTCTGGGGGCAGGAGAGAATAGCAGAGGGTCCTGCCCTGGCCTCAGAACTCTGCCGTGCGCCTGCCTCTCGGTGATCCCTTCCCTACAGGCTGTGACGAGCCCATCCGGCCCAGGGCATCCAGCTCGAGGCTGGCAGCAGCTCTAAGAGCTGGCACGGCGCAGGGTCAGCACTGAGTGTGTTTAGTTAGGGGGACGCAGCCTCGGCCCCATCTTGGGTGACCAGCGTCTGCCCAGGCTGTGCAGGGGGCAGAGGGCAGCCCAGCAGCCCAGAAGGCTCTAGGACTCCTCTGATTGTCAGGCTGGGGGTTACTGTCACCCTCGGAACAGGCGCAGGGCACGGGCTGAGACAGTGGGGGCAGCCACCAGAGGGCTCCTGCTTGCAGCCCACAGAACAAAGATGACAAATGTTCCCTCCGTGGAGTCTGTGCCTTTACACAGTGGCCACCTGTCCAGCCCCGGGGAGGCTCGCCATCCAAGTGGCGCAGCCACACGCTTGGCCTCTTACTCCCTGCCCTCCCCAAACCCTGACTCACTGGGGTTTTGTGCTCAGACTCAAAGAACCCCATTGACAGCAGGACCGGGGCGGGTTTCTCTCCCTGCAGCCTGGTCTGCAGGGTGGCACGACCAGCCAAATCTCCAAGCGCCCAGCCGTAGGCCTCTAGACCCCTCCCTGCCAGCCAGGCCCCCAGTGCAGACACAGTCCCAGCAGCAGGGGACTGGAGGAACAGGAGAGGCAAACACACCACCCCTGGGCCTCCAGGGGAGTTCCAAGCTCCCCCAAAAAACACCTTTGTATGCTGATGGCTGCACAGCCTGCTGCTCTGCCTGGGTGGTCTGGCAGCTCCCCCACTATTTACTTTCCTTCCTGAGAGAGGCCAAAGGGAGGGACCAGCCAGGGAGCAGCCAGAGGAGCAGGGTGGGCCGGGCTGCATCTGTCCAGAACTGCCCTGACCCACCCTCCCCAAGCTCAGGGAGAGCCTCCCTGGGGCCACCTCCTCTTTCATCAGCTCAGCTCAGCCCAGCCCACAGGGCGAGAGGAAGGACCGAGGGAGAGGAGGAGGAAGAGAGGGAGCTTGTCCCCAAGCGGACCTCACAGGGCAGGGAAAGGCACTGGTGCCGAAGCCCCAGGATGAGTGCCCAGCAAGGGCTCCCTCTGGCGACGGTAACTTGACACTTGGATATCCAGGACGACCGGCAACAAAAAGGCAAGGCTGGGGCGGCAGCTGGCTGTCAGTGGTGCGGAACCCAGGGCCGCGCGGCTTGGCTGCGCAGAAGAGCGGCACCCACAGAGGAAGTGCAAGGTGGTGGCCCGGCTGGGGAGAGGAACTCGCGGCTCCACTCTGGGACACTCCCGCTCAGCTCCCAGGTAAGTGGCACCGGCCACTGATGGAGGGGGGCAAGAAGGGAGGGGGGCAGCCATGCTCTCCTGCCCCAAGGGTGGAGAGTGACCCTTGAAAGTGAGCACTGAGAGGACGGTCTTAGGGGCTGTGCTGGGTCCTTCTGTGCATCCCTGTGCCCTCCCTGGGACCCTGGGCCAGGGAAGTGGCGCTGTGTGTGTGTGAGTGTGTGTGCGTGAGTGTGTGTGTGTGTGTGTGCTAGGGGCAGGGTGTGGACTCTGCTCAATATGCACAGGGGCATGCGAGCAAACCGCTTACTGTGCAGGTCACTTTAAGCTTTCTCTATTCAGTGACTAGAGAGGGATTTGACTGTCCCGCCTCGGGAAAGAACAGTCCTCAGCCAGCTGAGCCTCCCTTTTTCCCAGGATTAGGGCCGGGCCCTCCCTGTCCTTGCTGTCTCCCCAGCAGAGAAGGCCCCACTGGCTCGCAGGCCCCCAGGATGCAACAGGGCCAGCAGCAGCTTGGCCCACCTGTGTCCTGGACGGGAACAGCAGATCCACCCCTGGGGGGCTTGGTCTGCTCACTGCCCTGTGTTCTCAGCTCAGCACTTGGCCCCAGGTCTCCTCCCCTGAGCTCTCCCCCTGGCAGCGAGCCCTGAATGTTGTGCCAGGAACACGCATGCCTGACTCTAACCCCAGGGCTGGGTGGGGAAGGACCCCGGGCCTGTGCCGCACTGGTGGCCGTGGGGAGGACTCTGGGGTTCTTTGCTACTTTGGGCAGCCTTGAGAGGGACCCTCCGGGGCAAGACCCCCTGAGCCAGGGCTGCCTACGCCTCCAGCCTCCCAGTCCTCACACCAGGATTAAAGTCCCACCCCATGCTCCACCTGCCTGAGATATTCTCAGGACAAGCTGGTTCGGAGTAAGGGAGAAAAACAAAGGTGCAGGGGAAGGTGGAAGCCAAGGGCCAGGCCAAGTGTTCCTGGCTTGGCAGAGGCTGTGGTCTCTGGCCCAGGTTGGTGGCCGGGGAGGCTGATCCCTGATGCGTCACAAGTGCACAGCACAGGGAAGGGAGAGGACCAAGGCCAGGCTGCACCCAAGGCAGCAGTGAGGCCAGGTGGGTAAGGGGCACAGAGATAAGAAACACCACCACCCCCTATCTAGAGGCCCAGGCAGGCAGGCGAGGACCCACATCGCTGCGTGCACAGAACACAGGTGGCAGGGCCTCCTGCACAGCTCTGGGCTGGGGTAGAGGAGGATGCCCCGCTTTGGGGGCTGCAGAAAGGAACTACTCCTAACTGTCGGCAGCAGCAGGAAGTGCCCCCTCCCAGCCGGGAAAGCCACAGGACTGGGGGACCAGGAACCCTGGGAGGTTCAAGCACCTACTTTCTGGTCAGAGCCAGGCAGGGAGGGGGTGGTCCCCACACTCAGCACTGAGCAGTGGGCGTCTCCGCCGTCAGGGTGAACCTCTGGACTCCACACATCTCCCGCACTGTCGGCTACGCTCATTGTGGCTGCTTCTCAAACCAGACAGTGCCCCGCAGGGCAAGGGTGGCTGGAACCCACCACAACCAAAGGGCAGGGCAAGAAGCGCTTTGGGGCCCAAGCGTTAGCACACTGGGCTTATCAGTCACACACAGGCCTCCTGCCCTATTCCACACGGGGAGCCCAGAGTTGGACTATCAGTTTGGCGAGAAGGAAACAGGGAAGCTTTGGTGCCGAGCGGCAGCTGTCTGGCCTGCAGGCTGCCCGCCTGCGCTCTGTGCCAGGAGATGCCACACAAAGGCATGCAGCCCAGTCGCTCCAGCTCTGCCAGCCTCCTCCTCTTCCTCTGCTCTCTCTCCCCACTGGCTGCCACTCTGGCTGGGGAGCACCCTCCAAGGGCTCCGAGAAGGGCTGCACAGGCAGCCGGGCTGCTGGCCCTTTCTGGGGTCAGCAAGCCACCACTCGCTCTGTCACTCAGGAACCTCAAAGGACCCTCGGAAGTCTCCCATCGAGGCACTCCCAACCTGGGGCTGGGAAGACTCTGCCTTCCCTGGTTCACAGGCAGGAACCATGGTTTGGAAGGAGTTTGGTGAACCTGAGATAAAGACTGGAAAAATACAGAATGATCCTGGCCCTAGCGGGCTGCCCTGCTTCCTTCTCCCAAACCTGACATGGCAAAGGGCTCCGAAGCAGGCCGGGCCCCAGAACTCTGCTCCCAGCTGCAGCTGGGAATGTGAGGGCTCCCGCAGAGCAACGGCTGGGGCACATGCCACACGGTCACCTGACGGCTGCTGGTTATATTGGGCAGCAGGCGTCAGGCACTCCCTTGGCCTCACTTTAAATAGCCCATTGCCAAGGCTGCCTGGGGACTTGCTGGAATGTGCTCCCTCCTTTTCGGGGAACAAGACCCCCTGGGCTCCACCACGTGCCCTGTCACAGGCCTGGGTTGAAGTGACAAGCTACCAAGTGCTGAGAGTGCTCTTCTTCAACTCTGGGGGCAGTGGCCCTACTTCTGTTCACTCTGCAGGCAGGGCCAAGGGAGTGGCCCAGCTTAGACCCCTGGGGTGGGTGAAGCTGGCCAAGTCTAGGCGGCTCATCCAGCTCCCCACTGACCCTGAGGGACGCCCTGGGTGCAAAGCTGTGACACTGTCCATGTCGACGGCTGCCACTGGTATAGACGGGTACTTCCCAGAGCAGGGCAGGACTGGGCCCACAGGGTACCTTCCCAACTGCATGGCCCCCATGGACGGCTGGCTTGGTGGGCAAAGCTTCTGATGAACAAACCTCGCCTTTCCTGTACCAAAGTCAGCTTCGGCCCCAGCGGCCTCCTCCCTGCTCTGCAGATCACAGCACCCAGGGTCTCCATACTGCTGCTGGCTTCCTGCTCACAACCTATCTCTGGGGCGCTGGGTGTGGCACACAAGTGAAAAAGCTCTCCCTGTCCACTTCCTCTTTTAAGGAGTGTCTCCATTTGGCTACATTAGGCAATGTGGGCGTGGTGCCAAGCAGGTTGGAAAAGGCAGACCGTGTACAGACCAAGAGGGAGGGGAGGAAGGCAGCCCAGCTTCCGAGCTACACTGTCCCCAGAGGCATCTGTTGGTGCCACTGTTCCTGGGAGCGAGACCCTGGACACCTGGGGAGGAGGGATGACACAGAGAGCCAGGACAAAGACAGGAGACCACCATCTAAGCGTAGGCCTGCTCTGCTGCCCAGAGGGAGGGTCCCACTCAGAGTGGGCAGCATGTGCTCAGACTAGCAGAACTCACAAAATCTGGAGTGTGCTGATAAAAACAGGGTCCCAGGCCCGCCAGTCTGGGGTGGGGCTGACTTCGCTTGCTGGTCAAAGCCCGAGACAGGATTCCACGGTCCGACAGCACGGAAAGCAAGAGCGCTGGCTGTCCCGTCCTGCTTAATTGCAGATGCCAGGTCTCAGTTTCCCCACATGGAGAAGGGAGGAGGCATTCCAGGGTTCTGTGCCTCCCAGCTCGTGTGAGACATGCACTCACCCAGGGTGAGGCATGAGGGACGCTGGGAGGATGGGAGGATGGGCCTCGGGTACCGCCCACTTTCGACAGGAAATCCTCTGCCTTCCCGTGGAGTCAGCACCTGCCTGCTATTCCCACCTCCAGCTTGGCTGCCTCAATACATACACTGTGCGCTACCCGGGAGTGAGGACAGGTGAGACTCCCAAGAGGCATTTGGGGAGGAGCTCGCTGTGACAGCCCTCAAGGCCAGTAAGACACAGCACTGGCCAGACCCCACCCAGTAGCATTTCTGTGTGCCAGGCACTTGCTGTTTACTGTTGACCACACACTGCCACAGGCCAGTCGTTCCAAGACAGGCATCGCCGTGCCACAGCGGAGATGAAGGCACCTGTCATGCCACGAAAGGAGGAAGCGGGCAGCATTCAAGGCCGGGATGAATCGGTGTTGCAGGAGGGGTGGCAGCTGGCAACCCGGAGGCGTCAGCTCGTGGGAAGGGAGATACAGGAGGTGCACACCAGCTGCCTCCCAGGTGCTGAGTGACCACCGTAGGACTAACAAGAGGTCAGCAGGGGTCTGACTGGCCAAGGGCAGGGGCCTTCATGAGCAGGGCCTCCTTGCCATCAGAGGCATGCAAGCCAAGGCTGCACGGCCACAGGGCAGCTCGCCAGGCATAGGGGAGAGGCTTGATTAGGTGACCTGGGTGGTTTGAAGCCAGCTACGCCACAGCACAGCACCGCACCAGGAGTGACCGGCCTCACAGGTCACAGCTGTCCCAGGGGAACCACAACAGAGTTCTGCCTGCCCAGGTGAATCAGGGACAATTCAGTAATAATTACAGCCAAAGGTTAAGCACGAGCCCCTGGCTGCACCCCCCCTCCCCATTACAGCAACTGCCTTTGGGAACCAGTTCAGGCTTGGATGGTCCAAGGCTGTCCTTGGTCCCCTGCTCAAGAGGCACCAGCTCCCTCATGTCCACACGGGAGGTGAAAACAGCTGACGTGCCACAGGTACTGACTTGTACCCAGCCTGAAGCTGCACCTCGCGCCTCTTGGGCAGCGTGGGGCAGAGGAGACTCTCCTGGTCAGGCTAGAGGAGCAGGGGAAGAGGCTGGCTAACCCAGCCTTGGGGCTCCTGATCCCATCCTCCGGGGAGGGTCCACTGGCAAAACTGGAGGGACCCAGGGCCACCTCTTCCTCCTCAGGGGAGAACAAGGTGTGAGAGTAAAGGAACTGGGCTGGAGGAGAGGTGGGGTGCCCGAGGGACTCAGCTTGGTTTCCCCCAAGCCAGGGCCACCTCTCCCCATCAGTTTCTATCCCGGCTAACTCTGGCCAGATGTGGATCTATCCCTGGGAAAATCTGATCCTCCTGCCCCACACACGCTAGAATCCTGAAGCCAGTCTCCCCACCCCCAGGAGACCTGGGGTAGGCACCCACGTTCTGAAGGACCAGGAGCTGGCATGGCAGCTGGGCCAGCCTGAAGCATCCCAGCCCAGTCTAGGAGCGGTGCCTCAAGACAGACGAAGGAACGGAGCAGTGGTCACTCCACCGGCTGGTCAGACTCCTTCAGCAATCTCAGCCTTGGCTGGCAAGCAGCCCCTGGAGCAGGCCCTCAGCCTCTCCACACTGGCAGTGTCAGCGGAGGGGTGCTGAGGTCGGCCTCGGACTGCCTTCCTCCCTGGGGAGCCACCAGAGGTGCAGAGGGTGAGACCCGACAAACTTGTTCTGCGGGCGGGAGGGCGGGGGATAGCTGGTGCTGCGGCCGAGTGTGGAGCAGCCCTGAGGAGGCGCCAGGTGCTCACTCTGCCTCGGCACAGCCCGGCAGGCGCCCTGGTTGGAGCCCAGCACAGCATGGCAGCCACGAGCTTCGTGCAGGAGATGCGCTCTGTGGGTGAGAGGCTGCTGGTCAAGCTGCAGAGGCTGCCCCAGGCCGACACCGTGGAGCTTGTGGCCTTCTCAATCATTGTCATCTTCACAGGTAAGCGGGGGTGCTCAGGCTCAGGAGACCTGACCGTGGCAGCAGCCGGCAGTCCATCCCCTAGGCCACGGAGGACAGGCAGGTGTCTCCTGGGGGAAGCCATGGGATTCCCCTGAACACCCTGCTGCTTGAGGACAGGCAGGGCTGGAAGCCGGTCCAATGGCACCCCCGGCCCCCGGTCCACAGAACACAGCCGGGGGGAAGGCAGGGCCCTGGCACTGCCACAGGGTGCTCGACACTTCTGTCTGTGACCGTGAAGCCAGACCGCAGGGGAAAGGCCCAGGCACACCGTGGAGGGGCCTCTCTGGGAACGGGGCGGGTGTCCTTCCTCTCCCACCCCCACGTCTGAGGCCCTGTGCTCTCTCTTCTCCAGGCACCGTCCTGCTGCTGGTGGTGCTAGCCTGCAGCTACTGCTGCGTGCGCTGCTGCTGCCCTGAGCCGAGGGGCAGGAGGGTCCAGGTGCAGCCCGTGAGGCCCCGTGAGGGGCGGTGACGCACTGAGAAGCTGCAGAGGAGACTGCCAGAGCCATGGCTGGCTGTCAGCCGGGCCCTGCGGACCCCGTCCCTCCAGACGAGGATCCCCTGGCCTCAGCTTGGCTCTGCCCTGGTGCCTGGATGCTGACACCAGAGCCTTTTCAAGGAAACAAAGGCAGGTACAGGCACAAAACTAAAGGCTGAGTCAACCACCCGGGGTCCTTGGCCTCCCAGTGTTTTTTAACAAAGCAAAGCTCGGGGAGCAGGCCCTCAGGGCTCAGCAGCCCCACACAAAGAAGAGGAAGCTGGTCAGGGGACGGTGCAACAGCTACCAGAAGCCGAGGATTCTAGCCCAGGATTTGCCTGTTTATTTCCAAGTAAAAGCTGTTCGGATGTGTGTTTCTGTGAGACCAGACTCCCTGAGGTTGCCTGGGCTGTGCATCAGGAGGGCAGTGTGCCAGATTCCAGGGGTGTGGCTCATGACTGTCCCTTCTGGGCCTCTGCTCTCCCCATGCCCACGGAAGCCGGAAGAGCGAGTGAGGTGGAGAGCCATGCAGGCGCTCATGCCACAGAGCCAGTGAAGGGCACAGTGGCGTTCCTGTCACGCACTGGGTCAGCTCTGGCTGGAGCGGCCGAGGCTGCCCCCTGGCAGGTGCCAGGATCAGGAATGCCACGTGACCGTTTCCACCACCAGTAACTTTTGTCTTCACTCCCCAGACTAGCACACGTGGGCCACTGCGTCTTCCCAGATTGTCAGAGAAGAGCTGTTAGAACGCAAGTGTTGTCTATAATCCGCAGCCCAGTTCTGGGCCATTTGCCCAGGGGCACACTGACTGCGCTCACACCCACCCTTGCCCCTTACCAGGGAAATGGGGCACATCCTGGCCCCTGCTTCTGGGATATGCCGTGAGGACATGCTAAGGCGGCCCACATCTGGCATGTAGCACGGTGCTGGGCACCCCTCAGAGCTCCACAGATAGGAACTGTCACTCCGCCCTCTTGATGCCACAGAGGCCCAGAGCACCAGGCCCTTTCTAAAGAATGGCCCTGCTGAAACCCGACAGCTTTCCTACCCCCCCCCCCGCCCCCCGCGTTCTCTTCTGGACAATGTTCCAGGGAGAGCCAGGCACTCAGGAAGCCGTCAAGGCAGGCACTCGAATGCCAGCAGCCAGGACGCAGCAGCTCCCCAGGTCATGAAGAGCATCTGTCATGCGCTCCCGCACCTGGGCCCACGGAGCCCATGCTCCGGCTGTCTGGGAGCAGAGTCCTGTCTACTGAGAACACAGGTGTGGAGAGGGGAACCAGACCCAGCCACCTCCAGCGGACATCCTGGCCACAAGCAGGGGCAGCAGAAGCGCTGACTTTTTCACTTCCTGGTGTCCATGGGACTTGCCTGACAGGTTTGGGCTGAAGACCTGGAGAGGAAGTGGCTCTAACAAAAGCAGCTCAAGAATCCACCTGTCTGGGCTCCCTCAAGGAATGGGATTCTCCATCATCAACATCATCATAAATGCTAGCAACAGTGATGATCCTGATAAAGAGAACTGTGGATTCCCACTGAGGGCTTGTACCTGCTCTGTTGTGTTTTGACAGTTAAATCCATTTAATCATCACATACCTCAGTGCTGCAGATACCATTATTATCCCCATTTCAGAGACAAGGAAATTGAGCCTTAGTGACAACAGGTGTCTCGTCTTAAGTGCACAGCTGAAAACTGGCCCAGCCAGCCTCTAGGTCTAAGCCTCTGAGTCCAGCCCCTCTGGCTCCAGGGCCTGGCTCACCACACCCAGGGCTGGAGGCCTCCTGGCTGCTGGACAGATAAGGTTCTGATTCTTAGATTCTCTTATTCTCTCCCAACCAGCCACACCCTGAACTGTCTCAAATAATGAACAGGTGAAGAGGTGGGAAGTGCCCAACAGGTGTCCCTCCCAGAAGACAGAGGCAGGGAGGTGGGAGGGACCAGAACCCTGGATTCAGGACAAACACGTTCCCGAGGAGCAGTGCAGGTCCCCAAGGCTCCCCTTCAGCATCAGGGAGAGCCCTGCTTGCCTGGTGGAAAAGATTCTCTGGTTCCCAATCGGCTACTGAGAGAGGAGCGGTCGGAATAGCCCCGGGCCCGGACAGGCTGACTGGCTGGCTCACCTGCATCTCCCTCCCTGCTCTCTGTTCCGTGCCAAGCAGGACAAATGGCCGAGTCAACAATGCGTCATCCCTGCCCAAAGAGCACTCCCTCCTCCCTGCCCACAGCAAGGTGGCACACACTGAGCCCAGTCCCACTGAGATGAACAAAGCAGACAGACACTCTAGCACAAGGTGGCCTGGCGCATCCCCCAGGCAAGCAGCTCCTCTGTGCATCTGCTCTGTGGAAGATGGGCTGGGGGAAGAGGCCATGGTCCCCACTGTAGGGAAGAACAAAGATGCCGTGGACCTGGGATGCCTAGAGATGGCTGTGGCCATGAAGGCACAACCCTCTAAGAATGTCTGACTCAGGGCCGGTGCTGTGGTGTAGTGGGGAAAGGCACAACCTGCGGTGCTGACATCCCATATGGGTGCCGGTTCAAGTCCCAGCTGCTCCACTTCCTATCCAGCTCTCTGCTGTGGCCTGGGAAAGCAGTGGAAGATGGCCCAAGTCCTTGGACCCCTACCCCCTACGTGGGAGACCTGGAAGAAGCTCCTGGCTCCAGATGGGCGCAGCTCCAGCTGTTGTGGCCAATTGGGGAGTAAGCCAGGGGATGGAAGACCCCCGCCTCTGCCTCTCCTTCTGTGTGTAACTCTTTCAAATAAATAAATAAATCTTTAAAAAAAAAAAAGAATGTCTGACTCTGGCCACCGGCTCTCTGTTCCTATCCCTAACCACCACCAAGGCTTGCCTGGGACCATGGGAGCCATCCCAGGAGGCCTCTACAATGAGCCTCAGTGCCACCACACATCTGCTCCTGGTTCCTCAAAAGAGCTGCGCGCTGCCGTGGAGATGGGTGCGTTCTCCTCTGTACCTTACTCCCAATTAGAGCTGGCACTCAAGGGGCTGGCACTGTGGGTGAAGACACCACCTGTGACATCGGCATCCGTATGGGTGCCAGTTTGTGCCTGGGCCACTCCACGTCTGACCCAGCTCCCTGCTGGCCTGGGAAAAGCACTGGAAGATGGCACAAGTGTTTGGGCCCCTGCTACCCAAGTGCAAGAC
This sequence comes from Lepus europaeus, assembly GCF_033115175.1. Lineage (NCBI taxonomy): Eukaryota > Metazoa > Chordata > Mammalia > Lagomorpha > Leporidae > Lepus > Lepus europaeus. The sequence goes on along the minus strand of NC_084844.1, from coordinate 5,055,311 downwards.
CCAGATGAAGCTCCCGGCTCAGTGAATCAGCAGATGGAAGATTTCTCTCTCTCTTTCTCTAATTCTGACTTTCAAAATAAATAAATAAGTCTTAAATTAAAAAAAAAAAAAAAAAAAGAGGAGGAGGAAAAGAAGAAGAAAGCCTAGAGACAAGACTCTCACTAGTAGAAACTGGCAGACAGCACACAAAACAGTTTTCCCCTAAATCCGTTTTCTCAAACATTAACATATTTGAGCAATTTACAATAAAAACCCTCATAAAGACATTTACTAAGGGTAATACAAATTCCAAATCCTAAAAAAATGAGGACAAACTGATTGTGTGTGTGAGTGTGTGTGTGTGTGTTTTAAGATTTATTTATTTGAAAGACAGAGTTACATAGAGAGGCAGAGCTAGAGAGAGAGAGATCTTCCATCTGCTGGTTTACTCCAAAAATGACCACAACGGCCAGAGCTGAGCTGATCTGAAGCCAGGAGCCAGCAGCTTCCTCTGGGTCTCCCACATGGGTGCAGTGGGCCCAAGCACTTGGGCCATCTGCTGCTGCTTTCCCAGGCCATAGCAGAGAGCTGGATGGGAAGTGGAGCAGCTGGGACCATATAGGATGCCGGCACTGCCAGCGGTGCCTATAACCTGTTGCTCCACAGCGCTGGCCCGATTGTGTACTTAGACGTTTCCTCACCCTCAGGCCTGTTCCCTGCCATGGGACACTGCCCCTGAGCCCGACTCCTCACAGTCCTGTCCCAACTCACCACTTCCTCACAGAAGAATCCCCTCGGTGCCAGACCAGGCTGTGCTGCCTGCACTTGCACCCCCTCCCCCGCTCCGCATTCTCTCCAGCCAGCACAGATTTACCCGGCAGGGCCAGCAGTTACTTGAACAAGCTGGTTAGAGCACCTTCCGCACATGTGGCACACCTGTTCTTGCCACAGTTCGTTTCAAGGTGAAACCCAGACACATTCCAGGGCCAGCCTGTTTGGTGTAGGGCCAGGGTCCTTGCTCCGACTGTGGCTGAGTTCCTGTACTATCTGTTTTAGAGTTTGCATTTCTTTAAAGTAGAACAAGAACTTAAGGAATGCAAGTGTGAAATCCTTATGCATTTTTGCAATACAGCCCCAGTGTTTGGTTTATCAAGGCCGTGTCCTTTTTGACAGGAGTACTATCTGAGAGCTTCCAAAGTCATTCCAAGCGGTCAGACAGGTATTTCCAGAGCCAACAAGGCTCTTTCTCTCTCCCTCTGAGGCACAGCATAGCACGTCCGAGCCGACTGTACACCTGGGTCTGGACCGTAGCTGGGGGCCTTACTCCCTTCTCTGTACTGGAGTTTCAGTTACAACTGCTGCTTCATTTGCTTATGTGACGCTCAACTCCGGTTTGCAATTATAGTAACGAGGATAATCACCACGAACAGGTCTGGGAGCAAACAGCGGAGGCCTGCTGAGCCCTGCTGGAGCAGACCAGCAAGGGTGTGCGGGAGACCAGCTGCCCGCTGTGAGCCTTCAGCATGCCAAGGGTGTGAGTCAGCAGGTTTTACACAGGCAAATGGAAGCCAGGTAAGCCAGGGGCCAATTAAGCCCAAGGTGAAGAACAACTTCACTAAACGTGTTCATCATCTGTCAACAACCCCAGCTATACCTCGGGAATTTTAAATAACCTGGCACAAGGGGCCAGCATTGTGGCACAGGGGTTAAGCCACTGTGATGTTAGCATCCCATAATCCCATATGGGCACCGGTTCGAGTGTCAGCTGCAGCTCCCTGCTAATGCACCTGGGAAGGCACTGGAGGACAGCCCAAGTGGGTGGGCCCCTGCCACCCAGGTGAGGGAAGCTCCCGGCTTCGGCTTGGCTCAGCTCCGGTTGTTGCAGCCATTTGGGGAGTGAACCAGCAGATAGGAGATCTCTGTTTCTTCCTGTCTCTCTCTGTAACTCTGCCTTTCAAATAAATAAATACATCTTCAAAATAAACAAAAGTAAAATAAAATAACCTGGCACCCTGCATCCCCAGAGACTGATGCAAGTGGCACAAAGTGTGGCCCGGGCATTTGTAAAAGCTGCCAGGGGTGAGGATCTGTGATCTGGAAGGCAAGGTCTTCGAGGGCGGGCCCACCTCTCCTCTCACCTCAGGACGGGCGGTGCCGGGCCTAGTCCCTGGCCACGGCAGCCCCCACAGCCCAGCTTTGGAAGGAGCCAAGGGTGCCAAGCCCACACACAGCACAGGCTTCTTCCCTTTCCAGCTTCCCTGTGGCACCACAGACCGGAAGCCCCTGCTGAGAGGCTGACAAAGGTAGCCAGGGGAAGCCAGGCTCCGGGTGATAAGCACATCCACCCCAGAACCGGTTCCCAGAGGCCCCAGCCCTGAGCTGCAGTTAATCATTCACCCCACACATAGATTGTGAGGCCCACGGGGCAGCCCCAGCCCCAGGACTCCCTGAGCCCTGGGCAAGTTCTCACAGGGGACGAGTTGTCTAGACAGAAGAGTGCCAAGACTCAGCTGCAAACAGGTGAGGTGGATGGGTGGCCTGGGGTATAGGCCCCAAACCAATCTCTCCCCCCACCCCCCACAAGTCTGACTTCTCTGGGAAGGACTCTGAGTGCCCCCAGATGACATCACAAGAGGGCGGAACACAGCTGAGGGGCAGATGGGGAAGGCAGAAAGAGAATGTGGTTGCTAGGCAACTGGCCCTAGCCCACCTTTGTGCGCCTGGTCAGCACCTGGTAAGGCTAACTCCTTTTCCTCCCAACAGTTGCTTCTTTGAGGCCAGGGACGGCCCTGGTGACCGGGAGGCCTTTTCAGAGCAGACCCCTCACAAAGTGCAGGGCCTGAGAGACCACCCTCGTAGGACACAGGACAGCTAACAGCAGTCAGGTAAGGACCCCTTCCTTCTCCTCCCAGGCTCCCTGCCTCCATGGATGTTTACTGAGGTCTCTGCTGGGGTCACTTGCTTCCTATACTGATTTCCCAGAGGGCTCCTAAATTGGGACAGAAAAAATAGAGGGAGGATCTACAGTGGTGCTTTTTGGCTCTAGCTGAATAGTGCTCAGGGGTAGAGGGGGAAGCCCTAGCTCAGTCTGGGGCTATGCAGGAAAAAGGACGGGGGGTCCGGAGGCAGCCTCCAGGAAGAACCCAGGGGTCCCCCCATGTGCCATCCTCACCCTGCTTCTACAGAGGAGGGGACTCCACTGTTTCCTGGAGGCATCAAGCCCAAAGGCTCCTCCTCCCCACAGGGCCCAGCGGCACAGAGGTGGGCTGGCTCTTCACTGACAGCATTGCAGAGGCCGAAGCTGGGGGAGCAGTGCCTGGCCAGGGCCTTGCAGTACCCCTGAGCTCAGGGCCTCTGTCCCCTCTTTTCCAGGCTGACATGTACCAGCTGAAGGAAATGTGGAGTGATGAGTTCTGGGAGAACCCCTGGGACCAGGGGGGCCTGATCGTGATTGGTTTATTCACCATCACAGTCCTGCTTTTCATCTTGTTTGCTGTTGTGTTTGGCTTACTCCCTCCAATGGAGAGGACCCAGTGTGAAGAGGACTGACCTGGCTTCCCGGGGTCGAGAAGGCAGCGGGACGGGAGGGCTGACCTCCCTCCAGACTGGCAGGGGGCCCTCTGCAGTCTCCTCTGGCCCAGGGCTCAAGCCCTGGTGTCTTCTCTTCCCATCAGGAGAGAGTCCAGTCAAATACTGGATTGGGCTTGGGGGTTGGTCTGAGACCCACTTGGGCGCCCCCACCCTGCTGCCACCAGGTCCATGCAAGAACCTGCAGAGGGCCCGTCCCAGCCTCGGGAGAGGAGCCATGGCCAACAGGTCCTCCGAGAGGCTCACAGGTCGGCCAAATGATGGGCAAATCCTTGACAGAGAAGGACACAAAGCACCTGGACGAAGTAAAAATTCCTTTTCAAATCTGCTAACTGGTGACAGTTCATCTTTTTTTTCCTTTTAAAAAGAGATTCATTTTCCGCCACAGCAAGCTTCCCCAGCAAGGTCTCCCTGGGGCCTGCAAGGCCCTGTGTGGCCCGGCCCCACCGGGCTCGCCAGCATGGCTTCAGCTCTCGAGCTGCTGTATTTCTCTGCCCACGGGGCTTCTGCACACACATTCTCTGGTGGGGATGCTCTCCCTCCTTTGCCTGCTCAGTTGCTTCCTGTTCTTCAGATCTCAGGCTAATCCTGAGTTCCTCAGGTGATCGTCTCAAACCTCCAGACGGGGCTGGAGCACCTGTTACATGTACTCCCCAAAGCCCAGGCACCTTCCTTCGAAACACTTTTAACAGGAACTCTGTTTTCCTTATGTGATCATCTGGTACGTGCCTGCTTCCTCGCTGGACTAAGCATCAAGGCCTTGGCCTCTGGGCTCTCCCGGCCCAGAGATCCCAGGAGCCAGTTCAACTCGGGCCCAAACACAGCACTGTTCTTTTATTTCAAGGTGCCCAGGCCGCTAGGCCAGAGGTTGCTACACACCTAACAATGGTTCCCTGCAACTCTCAAAGATAAAAGGCTCTGTCATGAATAATCAAACACTTTTTTTCATGGCTATAACTGAGAGAGAGTTGCTTCATGTAGAGAAGAGAGGGAAAAACCACGGGCTGCCACACCCTGGCCTCATACCTTCCTGACCTGAGCATGTCTCTGTGGGTCCTGGCCTCCTATCCCATCATATCCCTCATCCCCACCCACCCGACTCAACGGCTTCCTTTGTAGAAATGGACCCACTTCTGCTGAGCGCGGTTCCTCACTCCCAGGTGCCTGCCCTAAGGGATCACTGGAGGGAACGGCTGCCCCAACCTCAACCTCAAACCAGAACTATTCGTAGAAATGGCACAAATATCTGGTAGGAGAGGAGCTTTTTCTTCATACTATCCACCGTTCATGCAATTACAAAGATGTTCCCTCATTCAGAGCACAATGGCCAGCAGAGTTTATTCCAGCCTGGAGTTCTGGGGTCTGGGCCCTCACATGCAGCCAATGAGACAAAGGGATGACGTGGACACAGGGAGCACCTGGCTCCTTGGGCCACAGATGCCCAAATCCCCAACACACACACCCCAACAGCTCACTGCTGGAATCTGGTCTCAGTTCCCTGGAACCAGGAGAAATAAAGGCAGAGGCCCCAGGGAAGACCTGTCCCCTTGCCTGGTGGCCTGGGGAAGTGGCAGAGCTAAGCCCCCCGAGAGCAGTCCAGGGCCTCAGACACAGCCACAGTCAAGAACCAGCGGGTTTCTTCCAGCAAAGAGGACTCTGAAAATTAGCAACACTAGGTTCTTTCACTCCTCACCAGAAATTAGAGCCCGGCTCAAGGAGTCTAAGAAGCTCAATTTAGCAACTCCCTGTATTAGTCCTTGCAAAGAGCCCAGGAGGCTGTGGCCACAGGCAAGGGTGGGCCTGGCACTGCAGCCCACCACTTGTGCTGGGCGTGGTCTTACCACACAGCCAAATTAGAGATGGCTGTTTGGAGCTAGAAATAGCTTGAGTCCAGGAGCCACCAAATCATTGGTGAGTGGGAGGGAGCTGGGAATCAACACGCAGGGGGCAAATAAGGGTCTCCCTGGATTCCGGAGGAGAGACCAAGACCTCGCTAGCTGCCAGTACTGTGGGCTTTCCCAGCACTGTGCTTCCAAACTCCAGTCTTGCAAGAGCCAAGTGGGCACAGGTGTGTGAAATGGACACTCCCCTGAAAATCACGACTGGCTTTAGTGGCTTCTGTCTGCCGTGACTTTGTGACAGTGCCCTCTCTGGGTCAGGGTTGGCTCCCAAGTCTGAAGCAATCACTTCTGCACAGCCTCCACGGAACTCTTCCCTGAGACCAGATGAATCCAAGAGCTTCTTAGACCGAAGCACAGAGTCCTCCTGAGTATGCCTCACATGAGCACTCACAGCTGCGCGTGTCCAGCTACAGCCTGTCCGTCACGCAGCAGCTACCTGGCTCTTCCTGTGGCCCTGGCGCTGTCACAGGCAGACACAGATAAAACAGGTATGTGGGTTCCACGTGCGCAGGCTGGTGTTCAGTCCCAGAGACTGACTTCTCAAAGCACATGACACAACTCCCCCAAGGAGATAAGCTGGGTCGCCTGCCTGTTCGTACCCTGGATAAGAGTGAGTACTACCCAAGAGAAGCCAGAAGTCCCAGCTCACGGCATGTGATAACCACAATGCCAATGGCTCAGAACTGGCCACATTACTCAGCACCGAGTCGCCTGTGGGGCCACCCACCCAGAAGGGAGTGGAGCAGTGGAGAGCGATGACTGCCTAGAATGCCACTGCCAGAATCTTAAGGGTCTCCCAGAGAGGAAGAGGGAGGGTCCTGGCTTCCAGCGGCCGTCCCAGACGGGACCCCTGGGTGTCTAGAGGCTGTCTCACAGGCGTTGGTTAACTGGTGGGTGCTGCGGGAGGAAGTGATCCCAGTGACACTCTGAGCCACATACCGAAGGAGTCACTCACCCCAGTTCTTCACAGAAGGTCACCAGGGCGTCAAAGGCACAGAGAGTGGCTTTGTCAGATGCTTTGTTCCCTCTCTTTTCCTGGAGACAAAAGACACCCACTCAGCAAGACCTACAGAAGCGGACTACCTTGTAGCCACAAAAGCAATGAGAACGGAAGTGTGAAATGACAGTAAGAAAATCATCTATAAACACTGTCCCCAGGACCAGCGTTGCAGTGAAATGGGTTAGCTCTAGACTTCAGCCTGGCCCAGCTCTGACCATTGCAGCCATCTGGGGATGGAAGATCTCTCTCTGTCACCCTCTCTCTGTAACTGCTTTTCAAATAAATGAATACAACTTAACAACAACAACAAAACAGCATACCCAAACCCGACCACACATCAGAGCCCCCAGACAACTGAATCCAACCTTCTAGGCCTGGAGCTTCCCAGATGACTCCCATGCAAAGGGTGTGTGGACTGGCCTCTGGAAACCTGCCTAACACAATCTAACTTAACAACCTTAAACACATGCAGGGGATGCCAACCTGTTTACATACATACACTAAACTGTTAGAGTGGGGCCGACACTGTGGCACAGTGGGTTAAAGCTCTGGCCTGAAACGCCAGCATCCCATATGGGCACTGGTTCAAGGCCTGGCTGCTCCTCTTCCCATTCAGCTCTCTGCTATGGCCTGGAAAAACAGTAGAAGATGGCCAAAGTCCTTGGGCCCCTGCACCCGTGTGGGAGACCCAGAGGAAGCTCCTGGCCCCTGATTTTGAATCCATGCAGCTTTGGCCGTTGCAGCCATCTGGGGAGTGAACCAGCAGATGGAAGACCTACCTCTCTCTCCCTCTCTCTCTGTAACTATCTTTCAAATAAATAAAAATAAATCTTAAAAAAAAAATAAACTGTTACAGCAATTACATAAGTGGTGAAACTACGTATTATTGGCTTTGTAGTACTCTTTACTTGCCACGTTTTCCTTTTAAAATTTGTGAATTTAAAAAAGGACAGAAAAGTAAAGAAAGTCTAGCAGGCAGGGATATCTGAGACATTCACAGAGCTTTCTGGTTTTGGAAGGTGACTCGTCCTTCCCTACCCCCACCCTCCTCACACGTCTGTGTTGCTATTTCTTGTGAAATTGAGTATTTTCCTTATACAACGATGTCAACAGCGTTTAGCACTGAACCACATGATGGTATTTTATACTTGCCAAGATTACACTTCCTGGCCGGCGCCGCGGCTCACTAGGCTAATCCTCCGCCTAGCGGCGCCGGCACACCGGGTTCTAGTCCCGGTCGGGGCACCGATCCTGTCCCGGTTGCCCCTCTTCCAGGCCAGCTCTCTGCTGTGGCCAGGGAGTGCAGTGGAGGATGGCCCAAGTGCTTGGGTCCTGCACCCCATGGGAGACCAGGATAAACACCTGGCTCCTGCCATCGGAACAGCGCGGTGCGCCGGCCGCAGCGCGCTACCGCGGCGGCCATTGGAGGGTGAACCAACGGCAAAAGGAAGACCTTTCTCTCTGTCTCTGTCTCTCACTGTCCACTCTGCCTGTCAAAAATAAAAAAAAATAAAAAAAAAATAAATAAAATAAAAAAATAAAAAAATAAAAAAAAGATTACACTTCCTTTCTTGTGCAACTTTGGTTCCCCTGAAATTAACAGCAGCTTTGTTTTTTGCGTTTTCTTAAATTTGAAGGTGTCACAAAGTCACCTCCATATGTGCTGCATAAGAAAAAATTCATCTCAACAGAAGCCAACGATGTCAGGCTCCGTCTTTTTTCTTTAAAAATATCGATTTATTTATTTGAAAGGCAGACAGAGATTGATTTTTCATCCCTATTTCACACCCCAAATGGCCGAGACAGCCAAGGCAAGGCTAGGCCATGCCAAAGCCAGGATCCAGGAACTCCATCCTGATCTCCACACGGCTGGCAAGGGCACTTAGACCATCACCACCTCCCTCCCAGGTACATCAGCAGGGAGCTGGAATGGAAGCAGAAGAGCCAAGACTCGGTCAGGTTCCCCTTTGCTGGAAACTTCTGTCCTGGAGCTTTCTGTCCCCAAGTTCAGCCTGGACCGTCTTTCTCCAGGCCCGTGGGCAGCTGTCCTTCTGAAAGGGCTGCTCGATGTCAGCCTGGGACACTCCCTCCGCCTTGCTCCAGGGCCACAGCTCTGTTTCCCTCTGTCTCAGTTTACTGCCTCTCCACAGTGAGCCTCCCTTAGTACTTTCTGAGAAACGAAACACCAGAGGCCAGTTTCTCACACCTTGTATCTTTGGCCATTATCCAACGTTCACACATAACTAGTCAGCTGGGTGGAAAATTCTAGATTGGAAGACTATCATTTAGAATTGAAAGACATTGTTTAGTTTTTGTGTTGTTTCTGATAGTAGAATGGGAAGGGGCCGGCATTGTAGTGCAGTGGGTTAAGCTACCGCTTGCAACACAGGCATCCCATGTGGGCACTTGTTGGCGTCCCAGCTGTTCTAGTTCTGATCCAGCTCCCTGCTAATGTGCCCAGGAAAGCAAGGAAGACGGCCCAAATATTTGGGCCCCTGCCATCCATGTGGGAGACAGATGGAGTTCCAGACAGAATTCCAGGATCCTGGCTTCAGCCTGACCCAGTCCTGGCCGTTGCAGCCATTTAGGGATTGAACCTGTGGATGGAAAATTCCTCTCTCTTCCTCGCTCTCTGTAGTTCTGCCTTTCAGATAAATAAATAAATCTTTGGGGCCAGCGCCTACAGTGCCGGCATCCCATATAGGTGCCAGTTCAAGACCACTTCTGCTCCAGTTCTGATCCAGCTCTGCTATGGTGTGGGAAAGCAGTGGAAGCTGACCCAAGTGCTTGGGCCTCTGCACCTGTGTGGGGGACCTGGCAGAAGCTCTTGGCTCCTAGATTCAGATCAGCCCAGCTCCAGATGTTGCAGCCATTTGATGAGTAAACCAGAGGATGGAAGACTCCCCCCCCCCCCCCGTGTGTGTGTGTAACTCTGACCTTCAAATAAATAAGCAAATCTTAAAAAAAAAAAAAAAAAAGCAAAAAGCTTTAGGGGCTGGCACTGTGGTATAACAGGTAAAACCTACCACCTGTAGTGCCGGCACCCCCATATGGGCATCAGTTCAAGTCCCTGCTGCTCCACTTCCAACCCAGCTCTCTGCTATGGCCTGGAAAAGCAGTAGATGGCCCACGGCCTTGGGCCCTTGTACCTGCGAGGGAGACCCGGAAGAAGCTCCTGGCTCCTGGCTATGGATCGGTGCAGCTCCAGCCATTGTGGCCAACTAGGGAGTGAACCAGCGGATGGAAGACCAATCTTTCTCTCGCTATGCCTCTCCTCTCCTCTCTGTGTAACTCTGACCTTCAAATAAATAAATAAATCTTTTTTTAAAAAAAAGTTTCAATAAACACCTATCCAATCACCTAAACAAAATCTCTTCCATGTCTAATTTGAATTCAGATAACAGACAAGTTAACCACAGCACCTTAGTTCATAGCAAACTACCATTCCCAGTCCCTACTCCATTCTTCTTTCTCTCCTCATTCACTCAGTTACTAATTGAGCCCACATTTACTAAGAGTTTACTATGTCCCAAGTATCGATCTAGGCATTAGACACAGGAAGCAAAAGGTTCCCAGTCTCCCATAGCTTGAGTTTTAACAGAATAAGTATATTTATAAGGTCAAATCGTAATAAATGTTTTAAAAACAGAGCAATTTTTCTTAGCTCCCAGCTATGTCCATTAGCCCAAGGTGAGCTCTGTTTTTCTAAGATTTATTTATTTTTAAGGGCAGAATTAGAGCACGAGACAGAGAGACAGAGATCTTCCACCTGCTGGTTCGCTCCCCAAATGGCCACGACAAAGCTAGGAGCCTGGAACTCCATCTGGGTCGCCCATGTGGGTGCAGGGCCCAAGTACTGGGGCCATCTTCCCCTGCTTTCCCAGCTGCTTTAGCAGGGAGCTGGATGGGAAGTGGAACAGCCAATGTGGGCTGCGAGGTGGGCAGCAATTTACCTCACGACACCATGCTGCGGGCCCCTTGTTTCTCATTGTCATCACAAACAATTCTACCACACAGGCCCTCCAGCACATGGGCTTTGCATTGGAACTGCTTCTGTTTTTTAAGTTTTACTTATTTATTTGAAGGCAGAGCAACAGAAAGGGAGAGACAGAGAGCAAGATTTTCCCTCTAGTGGTTCACTCCTCAAATGGCCACAACAGTCAAGGCTGGGCCAGGCTGAAGCCAGCAGCCTCAGAGCTCTACACAAGTGACAGGGCCCCAGACACTTGGGCCATGATCTGCTGCCTTCTTAGGCACATTAGCAGGAAGCTGGATCAGAAGCAGAGCAGCGGGGACTAGAACCAGTGTTCTGATGTGGGAACGTCAACATGGCATACAGAGGCTTAACACGCTGTGCCACACTGCCAGCCACTACTGGCATTTTTATTTCATGGGACTGGGTACCAGAATTAGGATATTTGGGTCAAAGTGTACCTGTGTTTTAGAGTTTAACAGAGGTTGCAAGATTGTTTCCCAAAGAAGAACTGTAATATCTCACCTTCCTCTAAGCAGCCTCACTAGGAGCAGGTGCCAGGGCTCTTTTACATAAACTTCAAGTTATTTCTCCTGAATTTGCATTTACCTGTTTACTTCTGAATTTGAGTATCTTTAGATGTGCCGTTCCTGAATTTCCCTGGGAACCTTCATTTCCTATCCCTTGCTTTTCACATCCTTTATTTTTTTTCTTGGAAATTGGTAAATCCTTTCTTTATTCTCAACTTTAGACTTCCGTTTGCCTTTGCATTGAAACATTTCCCTGGCTGGTGTTGTAGTGAGCAGGTAAAGCAGCCATCTGTCACTAGTCAGTAACATTCATTCCTTGGTATTTTATGCTTGTTCTTACAAATTAAATTTTTTAAAATTTCAATTTGTAGATATTTGTGATAGTGTGGAGAAAAGCTACTGATTTAAAAAACGTTTGTCCTGGGACAGGCATTTGGTATAGTGCTTAAGCTGCTGCTTGGGATACCCACATCCTATACTGGAGTGCCGGGTTCAAATCCTGGCGCTGCTTCTGATCCAGCTTCTTGATAATGTGCACCCTGGGAGGCACAGGTGATGTTTCAAGTAACTGGGTCCCTGTCACCCACATGGGTACCTGCACTGAGTTCCAGGCTCTCGGCTTTGGGCTATTGGGAGTTGCTGCTGTTGTACTTGGAGAGTAAACCAGGTGATGGAAGGTCTCTTTCATCAGTAAACATATTTTTTTTACTTACTTTTTTAAGTTTTATTTTACTTATTTGAAAGGCAGAGTGACAGGGAGAGACAGAGACAGAAGAATGTCTTCCATCTGCTGCTTCACTCCCCAGATGGCCACAACAGCCAGGGCTGGAGCAGGCAGAGCCAGGAGCCTGGAAGTCCACCGGGGTCCCTCAGTGGTGGCAGGGGCACAGCACTGGGGTCCTCTACCCCAGGCACATTGGCAGGAGCTGGACGGGAAGCAGAGCCGATGGGATTTGAAACAGCACTCCAGCATGGGATGCTGGCGTTGCAGGCCGGGGCTGAACCCCCTGGGACAAATGCCAGCCCAGCTTTTTTTTTTTTTTTTTGGACAGGCAGAGTGGACAGTGAGAGAGAGAGACAGAGAGAAAGGTCTTCCTTTACCATTGGTTCACCCTCCAATGGCCGCTGCGGCCAGTGTGCTGTGGCCGGCGCACCACGCTGATCTGAAGCCAGGAGCCAGGTGCTTCTCCTGGTCTCCCATGGGGTGCAGGGCCCAAGTACTTGGGCCATCCTCCACTGCCTTCCCGGGCCACAGCAGAGAGCTGGACTGGAAGAGGGGCAACCGGGACAGAATCCGGCGCCCCGACCGGGACTAGAACCCGGTGTGCCGGCGCCGCAAGGCGGAGGATTAGCCTAGTGAGCCGCAGCGCCGGCCAGCTCCAGCGTTTTTATCTGTCTTGTATTTGGCCATGCTGCCAGGTTTTCTTAGGAATTCTAGCAGATTTCTTTTAGGGCCTTTGGGGTACTCTAGGCTACTCAGAGTTTGCTTTCCTTCAGTGACATTTTAGTTTATCTAAATCAGTGGTTCTCACTCATTGACATTTCTATCTACTGTTACTTTTTCTCCCATTCTCCGTGTCCTTGTGGGTTTACATTTTTTTTCATCCCTTTGTCATTTTGGCAGGGATCAGAAATTAAGTTCCTGTGCCCGGTCTGCTTCTTTTTTTACCTTTTTTTTTTTTTAAGATTTATTTTATTTATTTGAAAGATAGTGTTAGAGAAGTAGAGAGAGAGAGAGGTCTTCTGTCCATTGGTTCACTCCCCAAATGGCCACAACGGCCAGAGCTGAGCTGATCTGAAGCCAGGAATCAGGAGCTTCTTCCGGGTCTCCCACACTGGTGCAGAGGCCCAAGCACTTAGGCCATACTCTGCTGCTTTGCCAGGTGCATTAGCAGGGAGCTGGATTGGAAGTGGAGCAGCCGGGACTCGAACTGGAACCCATATGGGATGCTGGCACTGCAAGCCAGGGCTTTAACCCACTACATTACAGTGCCAGCCCTACACGTACCATTTTACAACCTGCTCTCTGCATACAACATCATGCTTTGGGGGGGATTTCTCTCTGCTGAATTGTACAGATTTAGTGTGTCATCTGTACTGCCCTAGACCAGCACACTATGCAGCTAAAACGGATTCCTTATCCGTCACGCTACAGAAGAGCTGGATCTCACTATTTTGTGCAGCAGCAAACATCCTGCAATCCTCAAACCCATCCGTCTTGCCTCTCTAGAAATGGAATTCCTGATGCGGAACGACTGCCTCCTTTCTCCCCAAAGCAGTTCCCCAGGGCATCTTCCTGAGAACACCGAGGGGAGGCACCCTTTCCCCACATTCTCAGAGCAGCAATGGCAAACATGTTTCATGTTCCTGCCAACTTAGTGGGTACAAACATCAACGTTTTGTCTGTGCTGCATGTCTGGTTCCCAAGTGAGCTGAGCATCTTCCCCTACACTTGCTAGATATTCTGGTCTCCTGTGTGCAAAGCCTCAGACGCCTTTGCTGCGCGGTGGTTTGCCTTATTTACCTGTAGGAGTTCTCCCGATAGTCAGTCAGGCATGCACTCTGCAAACACCTCCCCCGACAAGGGCTCGTGTGTTCATTCTGCGGCCAGTGTCTCCCATTACGGAGAAAGTTTTAGTCTGAATTTAGTCAAGAAGCTCATGTCTTCCATCCTGATTTCCTTTTTTTAAATTTTTTTAAAATTTATTATTCATTTATTTATTTTTAACAGGCAGAATTAGACAGTCAGAGAGAGAGACAGAGAGAAAGGTCTTCCTTCTGTTGATTCACCCCCAAATGGCTGCTACAGCCAGCGCACTGCGCCAATCCGAAGCCAGAAGCCAGGTGCTTCCTCCTGGTCTCCCATGCGGGTGCAGGGCCCAAGCACTTGGGTCATCCTCCACTGCCTTCCCGGGCCACAGCAGAGAGCTGGCCTGGAAGAGGAGCAACCGGGACAGAATCCAGTGCCCTGACCGGGACTGGAACCCAGGGTGCCGGCGAGGATTAGCCTAGTGAGCCGCGGCGCCGGCCCTTCCATCATGATTTCTGCTTTCAGATCCTGAGATTCACTTTCCTTTCTCAGGATCATAAAAGATTTCCAAATGTTTTAGTTTTTTGAGGTCTCTAATCCATCTGTAATTCACGTGAGTGGTTTTGAGTAGGGATCTGATATATCTTTTTCTGGTACCTGTTATTCCACAACTCAGCCTTTCCTGTTACTTACAATGCCACCTATCACTTAGCAACTTCCCTTATATGCTCGGGTCTGTTTCTAGGCTTACTACAAAGAACATATAATCAGAAAAAAAGAAAAGGCTAAAAACTAAAACAAAGGACATAGCAATATGGGAAAGTGCTTGTATACCAATGTTTTTTAAGACACAGGACTGTTCCTGACTATGGAGAATAGCACTTACACCAACTACAGTTTCAATATAAAAGCTTACAAAGAAACAAGTCTAATCTAGTTAGTTGCAAGCAGCTCTCCCACTACCCACCCAACACACCACTTCCCTCTTGCTGAACCTCCTAGGCCAGATGCACCCCCAGGCTCAGGGAAGCCCGCTCTGTGTTCAGACAAACTGCACGAAACAAGAGAGGTGGGTTCCGAAGGAAAGAACTGCTGCCGGGACTCACCTGGAGTTTTGCCACTTCCTTCCTGATCAGGAAGCTGACCTGGTCCCGGTCACTCCTAGAGTAATAGAGACGGCACCAAGAAGGCTTCCCGTCCCTGCCAGCCCGGCCAGACTCCTGGTAGTAACCAGCCATAGATTTGGCAATATTCCAGTGGGCGACAAACCTGTAGGTCCAAAAGGACAAGCAGGGTGAGGTGTGAGGGAACTTGGAGTGCCCAGAAGTGGAGGAGCGAGCCTAAGGTAGCAGAACAGGGCTTTCTAGATAGGGACCAACAAGTGGAAGCTGCTGTGGCTTGGGAATGGTTTGCACGTGTCCTCACAGGGGCATGGGCTGAAGTCTGGACTCCGGCGTAACAATACTGACAGATGAGAGATCGTCTAGGGGCGATTAGGTCACGGGATCCCAACCCTTGGAAGGGAGAGAGGTAGTTCTTGCAGGGCCAGGCTAGTTCTTGAGAGTCAGTTCGGATGGAGCAAGGCTGTGCATAGTCCCTTCTGCCTGCGCTCGCTCTCCTTCCTGCTTCTCCACGTCATGAAGTCTCCACGTGGTTGTGGTGCAGCCAGCTGTATCAGACAACTCCCAGCACCGTGCTGTTTAGAACTCTTTCCTTCATTGGCCGGCGCCGCGGCTCACTAGGCTAATCCTCCACCTTGCGGCGCCGGCACACCGGGTTCTAGTCCCGGTCGGGGCACCGATCCTGTCCCGGTTGCCTCTCTTCCAGGCCAGCTCTCTGCTGTGGCCAGGGAGTGCAGTGGAGGATGGCCCAAGTCCTTAGGCCCTGCACCCCATGGGAGACCAGGAGAAGCACCTGGCTCCTGCCATCGGATCAGCGCGGTGCGCCGGCCGCAGCGTGCCAACTGCGGCGGCCATTGGAGGGTGAACCAACGGCAAAAGGAAGACCTTTCTGTCTCTCTCTCACTGTCCACTCTGCCTGTCAAAAAAAAAAAAAAGAACTCTTTCCTTCATAAACCACCCGGTCCCAGATGTTTGGTTATAGCAACACGAAGTGGACTACGACAGAGGCACAGAGAAGAGCCCAGGTGTGACAGCTGTGGGCCATCAGCAGTTCTGCCTGCCGTGCAGCAGCTCAGCTTACGGGCCACAGCAGGAGCCCAGGGGGCAATTCCAGCCCAGGTGAGGAATCAAAAGAAACACTGGACTTCCAGAAGCAAAACTAGGTTCTGCCACTGATGAGCCACACAGCCTTAACTAAGTCCTTTGTATCTTCTTTGAAGAGGGAAAGGGATAATATTTATTAAATATTCACTATGAATCAATTTATACGTTATTCTCATTTAATTGTTACAATCACCATTATGTGAGGTAGCCCATTTCACAAAGAGCTTGAGATTCAGGTAGGTAAATCTGTACAAGTTCACACAGTGATGGATGGCAGAGCTAGGATTTGAGCCCGGGGTGAGTCTACTTTCAAAGCTGGCTCATACCAAGACACAGCAGAACCAAAGTCTGTGCCCTTTGAGATGTTGCACGCTGACTATTTCCTGTGCTAGCTAACTCAGGGTCACCGTGAGGCTCAACAAGACCACGCATGCACAAGCGCTCTGCAAACTTACAAGGCAATGTTGTTGGCTTCAATCAGAGCGAAAGGCCACAGGCTGGAGCTCAAAGTGTTTCCCAAAGGCGGGACCATGGCTGGAGGAAAAGGATGTCCCCATAGTTGCCAGTGTGGGGCTAGGAGGCTGGGATGCACCCCAACTCTAGAGTGTCATTAAGTCGTAACAAGGAAGGGCATTATTAAGGTCCTTGCCTTTGCCTCTCCACAGGGAGCAGCTTAAGATAGTTACTTCATGTCAGCCCCCTCAACAGGTCCACCTGCCGCGAGGATGGGAGGGAGTAGGGCTCTGTGAATGGACAAGCCAGCAGTCTATGAGCTGCCCCCTTTCTTAGGGATAGCACAGCTGGGCTGTGCAGTCACCTGGGAACAGGCCACACAGACACTGCTAGTGTCCAGGCTGTGTGCTGGGAACTCTCTCCTGGAGCTTCCTTCCTCTCTGGCCCTATGAAGAACACTTGGACGTGGCCCTTTGGGAAGAACACTGGCAGCCCACCCCAAGCCAGGCCCTCACCAGGAAGGTAAGGCAAGAACCAGAGCTCACCTGACATTGGCCTTGTCCACTCCCATCCCAAAACTGATGGTTGCAACAATTACAGGGACCTTCTCCTCCATCCACTCATTCTGCACCAGCGTTCGATCAGATGCCTTCAGCCCTGAAAAGGAGGGAACGGAAATACGCCTTTCCCATGGCTTTACCTCACGGTCTGTTCTGGGCTTGACACTGCTGGGTACTTCACACACATCCTGAACCCATGACTTCCCTGCTGTGTGACCTTGGGCCAGGCCCTTCACCTCACACAGCCTCGGCTAATAAAGACCCTCGCCAATGTGTGGCACGTGGCACTCAGTGAAGGTCACAGCCAAGATTCAAACCCAAGTCCATGGGCCTCCAAAGCCTGGGCTCTTTCGACCTGGCTTTCTCTAATAGCTGGGCTTATGAAAACTCTCACTTGCTGCAGGGTGGGCACAGGACGAGAAAATGCATCAGGAGTCATAATTCTCATTTTAGACCTCATTTGTAACTAGAGTGCTTTTAGCGGATTTCAGTGAATCACTTTAGCTCTGCCTGGGTTCTGGAAGAAGATAATGGACAATCTGATTATCTAGAACCTATAAGGAATGAGACCCCCTGAGAAGCCTCTGAGAGAGAAGACAGGACCACAGGGCCTGGGAGCCTCTTACCTGCGTGGTAAGCCTTGGCACTCACACCCCTGCAA
The DNA here is from genome assembly GCF_033115175.1 of Lepus europaeus. Taxonomy (NCBI): domain Eukaryota; kingdom Metazoa; phylum Chordata; class Mammalia; order Lagomorpha; family Leporidae; genus Lepus; species Lepus europaeus. The sequence continues at coordinate 5,037,911 of NC_084844.1, read as the reverse complement.
CTGAGCTCCATAGCCAGCTGTTCGCAGGCCTCTCTGGTCCTGCAGTAGACAATGCCACAGCCGGACAACACCTGAATGGAGAGCACAGCATAGAAAGAACTGAAAAATCAGCCCAAAGACATCCAAAGCAGCTCGAATCCAACTTGTTTAACTCCTGTCTCCTCCTGGGGAACCCTGCGTGGGTTTGCAAAGGCCTCACACAGAAGAGCCAACGGCCTGTCTTCCACAGAAGGATCCAAAAGAAGGAAACCCTGGTAAGGATGACCACGCTGGGAACCCAAGTATACAACTCTGTGCACAAGCTTTGAGAAGCCTCAGGAAGCCACAGAGTGAGGGTATTAGAAAACCAGTAGCCAACTCTGTGCTGGCCCCAACCTCAGTGCCTCACCCCTTTATTGGTCTTCTGTCCAAGAGCCTTAAGGCAGAAATCCCTCAGGTTTCCAAAGGGGTCAGAAATCAGTTCCTTAAACTGCACATCGTAGAAGAGGTTGGCCCGGAAGCAGGGTGTCTTGAAGGTGGCAACGGGTGGCTTCAGGTGCAGGGCAGCAAACACGTCTTCTTGGACCTGCGGGGTGGCTGTGGCTGTCAGAGCCACACATGGGGTATGTGCCAGGCGGGCGCGCAGGGCACCCAGACGCAGGTAGTCAGGACGGAAGTCATGTCCCCACTGAGAAACACAATGAGCTTCATCCACCACCAAGTAGGAGAGGAGGCAGCGGGACACCAGGGAGTTCAGTGTGGGCTGGAAGGAGGCAGAAGCCGCCATCTCTGGGGTGATGTACAGAAGCCTGGTCTGGGGCTTTTCTCGCTCCAGGTCAGAGAGCAGCTCCTTTCTCTCCTGTGCCGAGAGCTTCGAGTTCAGGGAACTCACTGGTACCTTCAGGGCCAACAAGTGGTCCACCTGGTCCTGAGGGCAGAGAGGGAAGAGAATAGTAAAACTGGCCCTCAGGACTTCCGGGATTTCCCAGTCATGCACACTGCTGCCCACCCCTCCACGCCAGTCACGCACGCTGCTGCCCACCCCTCCACGCCGGTCATGCACGCTGCTGCCCATCCCTCCACGCCTCCTCTCTGCACAAAAGCAGGAGGTGACATGGTTGGGCACAGGCTCTGACATCACACAGACCTGGACTCAGTCCTGGTTCACTTAACTACAACCTGCTCTTTAGCTGTTTCTTTCCTTCTTCTTCGTCGTCGTCTTCTTCTTCTTTTTTTTTTTTTAAGATTTTATTTATTTGAAAGGCAGAATGAGAAAGAGAGAGACAGAGAGATCTGCCATCCATTGGTTCACTTTCCAAAATGCTACAATGACCAGGGCTGGGCTCAGAACTCCATCCAGGTCTCCCACATGGGTGGCAGGGGCCCATGTACTTGGGCCGTCGTCCACTGCCTTCCCAGGAGCGATACCAGGGAACTAGAGTGGAAACAGTGCAGCTAGGACTCGAACTGGGGCTCCAATAAGAGATGCCAGTGTTGCAGGCAATGGCTTAACACACTGGGCCACAACACCAGCCCCCTTTGGCTGTTTCTTAACCTCTGAGACTCGGTTTGGTCATTTTTTCCCACTCTCTCTTTTGCCTATAAAATAGTTAACTATCTAATAGGATTATGGGAGGAATTAAACAGAATGTTGCATCTTGAAGGTGAAATTAATGTATATAAAGAAATTAGCACAAAGACTGAGAACTCGTGAACATTCATCAAGCATTACCACTACTCCCCACCCCTTGATTTCTCTGTGTGGCGGCTGGCTCCTAACCACGTGGCCACCCTTCTCCAATTCCCATTCCATCGGCCCATCTCAGTCTTTAAATATAGTCCCAACAGGTCAGTTCCTCATTTTTTTTCTTTCTGTTTCACATACCTGTTCCCTCACCAAAATAAAGCAAGGCACCAGGATTTCAAGTCAATATGTATATACTGTATATATCTGTGTCTCCTATCCCAACACGGAGGCATCAGTGTGTCCATGTTAGCATGCGCATGAGTGTACAGACACAGTTCCATACGCCTCTGGACAAAACAGGGACAAAGGATGGTGAGGGACCACAGGCCATCCAAACACTGAAGATGCACAAACACCCCGATATGCATTAGTGGAGAACTCCAATTTGGGTAATTCAGAAACTAAATATAGAGAATGAGACAGGCAAATCAGAGACAGTAAGAGGCAGAAGACCAAATAAAGCAGAAGTGAAATTTCCAGCTATCAAACTTTCCCCTAACCTTTCTGGGCTACCATTTCCATATCTCTGTGCCCCACCTGAATCAAAGCGATGAGAGGAGAGATCACAATGGTGATGCCTTTGGCCAACAGAGCAGGCAGCTGATAGCAGAGGGACTTTCCTGCCCCCGTGGGCATGCACACAAACACATCCTTGTCACCTGCAAAAATACAAGACAGTATCTCAGTGCTTCCTGCCTTGTCATCAAGATTACTGAAAATTAAATGAAAATATAGCAAAAGCACTCAGCAAAGTTTGTGGCACAGGAGAGGGCTGTTATGTTAATTAATTCCCTTCCCATCCCTTCTCTGGAAAGGGCAGGGACCCGGGGAGATTCGGAAATGTGTGCAAACCACTTCTGGTAAAGGCGGTAAGACCAGGGGTAAAAGTCTGTTAGGACACGGATTAAACAGCCACGAGAGCAGAATATTTTGTGTGTAGGTAAGAAAGGACATCACTTCGAGGTCTTTTGCTTATAAAAGTGTCAACGTTAGAGTGCTGTTCCCCTCTTGACAATCTCCATCTGTCACCAAGTCTCAGGTTTAAAATATCCCAACCCTGTCCCTCCCTATCTGGGACACAGACCACTTAATCTTAATGAGATTACGCAGAAGGTCAGTGACTGGATGAGGCCACTGCTGCCAGCCTTACTACTGCCCACACTTCAACGAATAATCTAGAAGCAGGCATTTGGCCTACTGGTCACAATGTCAGGATGCTTGCAACCCCATAGAGGCAAGCACTAACTTTGCTCCCAAGTCCAGCTCCCTGCCCATGGGCACCCTGGGAGGCCGCGTGTGACGGCTCAAGGACTTGGGTCCCCGCTACCCGTGTGGGAGACCTAGCTCAGCCCTGGGTGTTGCAGGCACTGGGGAAGTGAACAAACAGAGGGTAGCTGTCTCTCTGCCTCATAAATTAACTAATTAAAAAAAGATTTTTTTTTGACAGGCAGAGTTAGACAGTGAGAAAGAGAGAGACAGAGAGAAAGGTCTTCCTTTTTCTGTTGGTTCACCCCCAAAATGGTTGCTATGGCCGGCGCGCTGCGCCGATCTGAAGCCAGGAGCCAGGTGCTTCCTCCTGGTCTCCCATGCGGGTGCAGGGCCCAAGCACTTGGGCCATCCTCCACTGCACTCCCTGGCCACAGCAGAGAGCTGGACTGGAAGAGGGGCAACCGGGACAGAATCCGGCGCCCCGACCGGGACTAGAACCCGGGGTGCCGGCGCTGCAGGCGGAGGATTAGCCTAGTGAGCCGCGGCACCAGCCAAAATAATTTTTTAAGTGAAAGAGGACGGGGATCTAGGAACTGTTTTCAAAGACATCTTGCAGTTCTGGCCATGAACCCTAAGAACCGGAACAGCTGGGTGACTCCATCACTGGGTCTGCAAGCTTTGGGTGACAAGTCCAGAAGCTTCCAGAAGCAGGTGTGGGTCAAGGGTCGGGGGAGTGCGAAGGGTCAGCAGGAGGGTGTTCTGCAGTGCTGTGGTGGTCGGGAAACACGTAAGGCAGAGAGCTTGGTAATATTACCTTTCACTACAGCCATGGTCGCCCTCTCCTGTAAAGGCGTCTTAAAGGAGTCAAACCCAAAGACCTTCTTCAGCGTGCTCCGGACTCGCCGCTCAGGGTCAGAGGGGGTCGGGGGAGGGCGGGCGCTCATCGCGGCGGAAACAGCAGCCAGGGATTAAGGCAGAGACGGAGACCGGTTGCGACCAGAACCCTGTGCCCTGCTTTTAAAAGACTCCTCCGTGGGTACAGATCTGCTCTATTGCACTTATGTATTATCTTCAAGTCATAACGCAGGGGAAAGGCCTTAAGAAACGCAATGCTGGGTACTCGGCATCTCCACTGTTACACGTGACTATCCCAGGCCACGGGTGGGTAGCACCGAGACACCAATCAGGTCACGAGAAGAAGCACAGACGCCTTCCGAATATTTGGCGTGGGATGGTTTCTCTAAGATCCACCTTCTGCTCTTCCTTCTACGAGCGAAGCCATGAGGCCCCTTCTCCCGGGGCCCAGACCCACCGCTGCCCGCCTCCTCAGAGTCCCAGATGCGCAACTTTCCCCCTTCCCCAGCCCGAAGCTCCCTTTACTTCACCCCAGACACCTCGGCCAGCGGTGGGCCGCCCCGGAGTGAAGGGGTTCCGAGACCCCCACACGCCCGCTCAACTCTCCAGAGTCCAAAACGCCGCAAATCCGCTGTCAGGCAAAACCCATACAACCTTATATCCGTCGCACAGCGATGACGTCGCGAGAGGGCGGGCGTGAGGGGGCGGGCCAGCCGCACAAACGTCGTTTTGATTGGTTTTCGGCTTGGCGCGTTCTCGCGGGAACCGGAAGAAGTTGCCTTAGCTCACGGAAGTTGGCTACTTTGAGTCATAGGCGTGAGCCGCACCGGGGCTGCGGGAATAAGATGGCGGGGAAGAAGAATGTTCTGTCGTCTCTGGCAGTTTATGCGGAAGATTCAGAACCCGAGTCTGATGGCGAAGCTGGAGTCGAAGCGGTGGGCAGCGCGGCCGGTGAGTCCCGAGTGGGAAGCTGGAAGAGGGAATCGTGTGTTCGCCCGGAACGCGGCTCCCCTCGCGGGGCGGGAGGCGAAGAAGCGGTCATCGTGCCCCGAGGCTGGGGCCCCGGAGCTCCACAGTGCGCTCGGGAGCCCGGAAGAGGTAGCGGATTAGAGAACGAACCTGCCCGCTGTTTCGATGGCTCTGCCGGAGCGTGAACGGGAGTTCATATCGAGCTTCGTGCTGGGCAGGCGATGGACGACGCGGCCGCGGGATCCCTGCGTGTCCCTCCGGGCTTGTGGTTTGCTGGGGGGAGAGCGCGGAGGAGGACGAACGTGGAGGGTTGCAGAGCCCCTGTCTCGTTAAGTGTGTAGCTGTGTCTTAGGAAGAGTAACTTGCAAGAGGGAGTTTGAACCTGGAGTCGGGTCTGTGCTTCTGTGAGCTCCCTTAGTGATTCTGCCCCCTCGTGCGTTTTTAATTAAAGCGCCTTTGCCGTCTCTCCATCATGGCGTTGGTGGAAGGGAACAGATTTCCGGGGAGAACAGAGGGAGGCCGGATACCAGGCTGGGCCTCGGTTTCCGCATCAGGAAGGAGCAGGGCCTGGCGCGGGGTTGTCGCGTCCCACCTGCGGTTTTGTGTGCTCTCTGGTGGCTTCCCAGGAGAGCGTAGCGTTTTTATGTGGTCTCCGTCCTTTTTTTTTTTTTTTTTTCCTAAGTAGAAAAAGGTTTTGTTTCAGAAGTAGGCGTGATCGGGAACCCGGTGGAGTGCCCCTGTTGGGGTCCACAAGACCCCAACAACGTAGGGTGAGAGATGCCGCGGGAAGACCTGGAGACAAGCCGACAGGCGCCCGTGCTGCAGGGCAGAGCCGTGCGCGGCTTCCGTCGCTGGGTACGGGCGGGAAGCCTTAGAGACAGAATTCGGTAGTCGGCTTTCTTCTCTGTTCTTATAACGACTGCATCTGCTAGACTGTGCCCTTCCCAGGGGCAGAATCTGGACCTGTGGTCGCTCACGTGAGGCTTCGGGTTCCCCGTTATCTTCTAGAATGTTCTGGGCGCTCAGATCACTCTGGGAGTTTCTTTACCTTTTCTCACTCATCCCCCCCCCCCCCTTTGTTTCAGAGGAAAAAGGCGGACTGGTTTCTGACGCCTATGGGGAAGATGACTTTTCTCGCCTAGGAGGTGACGAAGATGGTTACGAGGAAGAGGAGGAGGAGAACAGCAAACCGTCGGTAGGTCGATCTCCCACCCCCAGAGCTGTACAGCGCCGTGCACTTGGCAGACACTTTCTGAACTGTGCTCCATCTCAGGGCTCTCTTGTCCCCTCCCTCTTCTGTTTGGTATCAGTTAAAGAAACTGAGTTGGATATCAGTAGTTCTGTTGGAAAATGAGATTTGTTTAATCCAGACCATTTTGTATCAGCTTTTGAATTGAAATTTAGGGCGAAACACATGGACTATTTTATTTAACCCAGATGTCAATGGGTGTTTTATGTTGACTTTTCCTATTCAGATATTTTATTTAACCCATATATCAGTGGGTGTTTTATGTTGACTTTTCCTATTCAGATATTTTATTCCATTTGTAACTGTTCATCCTAATTGGTGTATCATTTATATCTGCAATCAACTCTGTATTATTTTTAATCCTGGTTGGGGCTCATTCAGGTCTTTCAGTTTATTAACAAGGTAAGGAAGGAAAATTATTGTGTATTCACCCACTTTGATCCTTTTCAACTTCTTTCTTGACGCGTTCTGTCAGGGTGCCCTTGGTTCTTGATCACAAATCTTGCCGGAAGTTTAATAGGTGCTGGGTGACAAAGAAAGGCAAACGTGGGTCTTCACTAACAACAAAACACGTCAGATACACGTTCTCTCGAGCAGCAGGGGCCAGAATAAAGGTCTCCAGGAAAAAATAAGGACATTCAAGTGGTGCTTAGCTCAAAGATGGACAAAGCTGAACTTGGATACTGAGAGTCTGCCTATATAGTAACAGTTTTCATGGAAACACTCACAGTATACTCTATTATTTGTCTGAAAATTTTGTTACATGTTCATGTGGAAATGTTAGCATTAAAATGCTTTCTAACTTAAATAAGAAATGTGTTTGTATTTTAAGCTCTTTTGGGAACAAGCCTTTAACCCTTCCCATTATTGCTGATAATTCAGAGTTGACTAAAATTGTTTAGAAACGCTTTGCAAGTTTTCATTTGCTGATTTTTCTCAAGTACATGCACATTGCCTTAATATCCATAACTCTTTTCTTTACTATATTTGTATAATTTATGTTTTTGAAGTGTTTTTCCATATTTGTGTTGCTTAGCACTCTCATCATGTTTTAAGCTTTCTGTTATGTTTTAGTACAATCTCTCACCAAATCCCAGTGTAGACATTCTGAAATGTGATTGTACTCAGCTGAGCCCCACCTCTCGTCATTTGGCATAACAGATTTTATTTTAAGGATATTATGAAAACTGCATTTAAAACTGGACTCTGGCACTTACAGGGCAGCAAGATCTCACAACCACTAGTGGAGTTCATTCAAGTCTCTTAGGTGGTGTTTACAGTAACAGCAGGGATGCTGTATGATGTCTGGGTTAAAGCGTCCCTGTTGAAAATAGCAGGTTTAAATGAAACCAGTTTTCCTAGGCATTTAGTCTAAGGCTTCTGTCTGTTGGGAGTGTTTGGAAGTGGCAGTGCCGTGGACTTGGCCAGGAGGGAGTCTAGGCCTGGATCTGCTCCCGATCGTTGACATTCGCAGCCTTAGTGTTCAGCGGAATGATGGGCTCACTGCAGAGAGCGCCTCACCCGCACGGCGAACTTCCTCTGGATAGGGACGAGATGGCTAGAGCGGGCCGGTGGCCGTTCTGTGGACCCTGGGTGTGGAGGAGACCGTTCAGCCGGGACCCAGGAAGACTGGGCATTTCCTTCGGTCCTGCCTTACGTGCTCGCTCCGGTGGTTTGGTGCTTCCCTTCCTGTGTTCACGTTAGTGAGAGCACTGCTGGGCAGAGGCACCGCGGTGTGGCTGTGTGTGAGTCAGGCACTCTGTTGTCGAATGATGTAGGAGGTCCACGTCTGATGTATTTGTGTATATGATAGTCAGGGTGGGGAGTTCATAGTCCTGGTTTTAAATAATTGATATTCCTGTGGAAACACTGCCTGCTTTATCCTGTGGCCTGGTCTCACTCCTCTGCAGTGTGTTGTAACCTTTCTCCATTTGTGTGTGTGATTTCTAACTCCGGCATTTTCATCGATGTGGACTGTGGCACCACTAGACTAACTGTTGACTTTGCTGCTGTTTTTATTTTTTTCTCCCCCGAACATCTCCTTTTCCCCTTCTCTTTCTCTAGTTCTGGGTCCTGTGTAGGGGAGGGGCTTTTGGTGGGATGACCCTGGCTGGGTAAACGGGCTGTTTGCTCCAACCCCTAGTTATGCATGTGAGATCTCCCAGGCCCACCTCTTTAAGCTTAATCCTTTAAATTCTTTGTCTTGTAGGAAGATGACGATTCAGAGACTGAAAAACCTGAGGCTGATGACCCAAAGGTATTTGGTGTTGGCTGTGGTGGGGTGGCTGAATGCAAACAAGGAGTTTGAACGTGAGAGCCCAGATCCTGTGTCTGGTCAAGATCTTTTCCTCTAACATTGTGTAGCCATGTGGACATTTTCTGGGACAAAACCAGCTTTATAAACAAAGAACCTGGAGCCCACCTAGAAATGATTAAGTCCTGAATTAGTTTGATTTCCAGCCTTCTAGATTGTGCCGTATCTCCAGACTAGAAAGGCAAGAGTTCTTAGTCCAGCAAGCCACCTGCTTTCGCACCCCAGGTAGTGCTTGTGGGGTCACTGCCCATGTAGGTAGGTTAGATGTGGAGAAGTTTCTAGAATCAGGAAGGCATAAGGGCCGTATTGTGTATGTGGGGTTCTCTTCAGTCATCTAGAAGTGAAGAAGGGCCAGGGAGGGGTCCGACTAACACGGGGCCACCCACCAGCTGTTGGGGTTACTCAGCCTGATCTTGGTTGTCCCAGGGGTGTGCCCTTCCACTCTTGGGCAAGTCGTGCACGTTGGTCTTTTTTAAAACAGAGTAACCTGTTTTCTCCATAGTTGTCATCCCACAGCAGTGAGAGTACTGGAAGCAGTTCCTGTCACTGTCCTTGAGGAGCCTGGGTGAGAAAGGTTGAGACCCCTTTGTTGATGAAGCTGCTGTGCTGTGCACCTGGCACTAGACTGAACCTTTTGCAGTGTTCTATGGGCCAAACCTTTTTTTTTTTTCCCTTAAAGAGAAAGACTAGTTTCGTTACTCTAGGCTTGGGGAACAGGGACATAGTTTTATCATTAAAAACTGCTTTGAAACAAGCTGGAACCTTCAAGGTGACCTGGTAGGAGTTAGGGAAATACTGTCTAGTTAGAATCTAAAACAATACATCCACAAGTAGAGTGTGAGCTGCTCTATTTTTGAACTGGTTCTGTGATTGGAGAGAATTGTGTGCAGCTGTTGAAGTAAATCCCTAACAGGCTGGGATGGTACAGACAAGGACACATTTTGCCATGGAAGACAGTCTGGCATCAGCATGCAAGAGAAAGAAAAAAATGAATCCTAGAAACTCAATGTGCACTACCCTGTGTGCTGATTGAAGAGCCCAGGCCTGGGAACTAGTCCAAGCCTTACTGACAGAGGGTGGGGGGCAGACCTGAGCTCAGAGATGTGCAGAACTCTGCTCAGGCTGCAGAAGGAAAGTGGTCACTAGCGTTGGCATTAGCGTCCACTGCTGCAGCCGTCTGGGTGTTAGGGTGTCCGTGCATCCAGCAAGCCCAGGGAGCTGTCGGGTACGGGCCGTCAGTTGTGGAGGAAAAGGGAGACTTGCAGGAGCTGGAGCTGTTCTTTGTGCAGTAGCGGCCTTTGCTAAAGGCTGGAAGGCTCCTGGGGAGGTTGGCAGGAGAGCAGGGTACATGCACTCAGCCGGCATTTCTTCTGGAGTACTGAGGTTCAAACAGGTCCTCAGCTGTGACAGGCTCCATGAGAGGGGAGCCACATGAGGAACAGAACGGAGTCCCTTGCCGTCCGGGAGCAGCTAGTAAGGGCCAGGAAGTACGCACGGCACAGCGGGAGCCTGGGATGATCTCTGCCTGCCTCTCCTTTCTCAGGCTCACTGCAGGGTTGGCTCATGTCCTCTACTGGACCTCATTCAATCATTGAGTTTTGAGTTTCATTGTAGAATGAAAATATTTCTGTTCTTACTGGGGACCCCTCCAAAATGTACCCCTGAAAGTCACTTGACTTAGTTCTTTTGGCGTGTGACCGTGGAAGGCTATTTATTTGAAAGGCAGAGTTACAGAGAGGCAGAAAGAGAGAGGTCTTCCATCCACTGGTTCACTCTCTAGATGGCTGCAATGGCTGGAGCTGTGCCGATCCAAAGGCAGGAGCCAGGGACTTCTTCCTGGTCTCCCTCATGGATGCAGGGGCCCAAGGACTTGGGCCATCTTCTACTGCTTTCCCAGGCCATGCAGAGAGCTGGATCAGAAGTGGAGCAGCCGGGACTCAAACCGGTGCTTATAAGGGATACCGGCATCACAGGAAGTGGCCTTACCCACTATGCCACAGTGCTGGCCCCCCCTACAGTTTTTAACAATGGTATATATTACTGGAGTAGATCTTTGTTTAGAAGTGTCATTTGCTTATGTTTTGATTTGAGAAGCAAAGAGAAATCTCCCATCCACTGGTTCACTCCCCAGATGCCCCTCAACAGCTGGGATTGGATCAGGCCCAGGATGAGAGCCCGGAACTCAATCCATGTCTCCTCTGGGCGGCAGAGACCCAAGTACTGAGCCATCACATGCTGCCTGCACATCAGCAGGAAGCTGGAATTAGAAGCAGAGCTGGGACGCAGGCATTCCATTGTGTAATCTATGTCGTTACCAAATGGGTTGCTGTCATTACTGTTGCTTCCACTAGATGGCATTATCCTTTCTACTTTGATATTTATAAGCTTTTGATGAATTCTATAGCTGTTTCCAAAATGTTTTGGTTTCTTTACACAATTTAAAAATGAGGATCCCAAAGAGCTTTTGTTCATTTTGGTTTTATCTATTGATGTTTGTTTGTCTTCAAAGTCTAAACTGGGATAAGGCCAGCGTTGTGACACAATGGGTTAAGCCACCATCTGAGAGATTGGCATCCCATATGAGCACTGGATTGAGTCATGGCTTCTCCACTTCTGATCCAGCTCCCATCTAATGCACCTGGGGAGGCAGAGGAAGATGACCCAAATACTTGAGACTCTGCCACCCGTATTGGAGACCTGGATGGATTTCCTGGCTCCTGGCTGTGGCCTGGCTCAGCTCTGGCCAGTGCAACTATTTGGGGAGTAAACCAGCAGATGGAAGATATCTTTCTCTATTTTTCTCTCCCTCTTTCTCTATAACTCTGCCTTTCAAATAAATATAAATTTTTTTCAAAAAAAGTTGACTGAGAGAATTTTAAGTAATCAATTCATTTTAAAATAAAATTAAGCCCAACACATATTAACGTAAATAATATTTTTATGTAAAGTAAGTATTTCTGAAATTTAAAAAAGTGCCAAGAATGGCATTGTCTTACTGTGTACACGTGTCTGTGATGTTTAGCTTAACAGAAGACTGGTGGGTTCTCACGCATGCGTCTGCATTCAGTCTGTTGGAGTGTGTTGTTTGGGTCAGCGTGTTTGAAGAAAATCCGGCTTCGCACAGGAAGTTGGCAAAGGGAGGACTATTTAATAGCCCTTTCAGTTATTGTGGATGTTCTCTGACAAGTGGTTGTTCCTAAAGGTTGGTTGCAACGTGGAACGTGAAACCTCATCAGAGAGCTCTTTGTTCTCTGCTGCACTATACTCCACTGGTCCCACATGCGCTTGGAATGGATCTATTTACAAATTTATTTGAAAGGCAGAGTTAAAGAGGGAGAGACAGAGAGAGGCCTTCCATCTGCTGGTTTACTCTCTGGGTGGCCCCAACAGCCAGGGCTGGACCAGGCTGAAGCCAGGAGCCAGAAGCTTCTTCCAGGCTTCCCACGTGGGTGCAGGGGCCAAGCACTTGGGCCATCCTCTGCAGCTGTCCTAGGAGCATTAGCAGGGAGCAGGATTGGAAGTGGAGTAGCTGGAACTCGAGCCGGTGCCCATATGGGATGCCAGTGCCCCTATACCACAGTGCCGGCCCCTGGAATGGATCTTTTACCCATAAATGATTTTACATCATCAGGCACTGGTGATTTGGAAAATGTTGATTTACTGAGTTACGCATATCTCCTAGATGTCAGCACATTTTGTTCTGATATCCAGAAGGTCATGTTCGTGCCACCACTCATCTCATCAGACAGGCTCTTGAGTATGGACATATCAAGCTCACAGAGGGGAGCTTTTTCTAGCACTTCAGGAATTTTTGCTTGAAGGCTTGAGTTTCATCTTTGCCAGTAAGTGCTGTCAACATTTCCCCTGAACTGACGGCTTCGTTTTTGAGGAGAGGTCTACTAAATACCTGAAGCCAGGTAGCCAGTGTGTCTGTCATTCTTTCAAATGAAAATGATATTCCTTGAAGAAAACCGTGAGTCTTGTGAGGTGACTGTCTTACTTCGGTTTGCCATAGAAGTACCTATGCGTACCTCTCATGCCATCACACAAAAGGTTAAAAGCTGGTGCTCAAGGATCAATTTAAATAATTTTTAAAAATTATTTATTTATTTATTTGAAAGGCAGAGTTACTCAGAGAGAGAGTAAGAAGGCGAGTTGGAGAGATCTTCCTTCTGTCGGTTCACTCCCTAAATGGCTGTAATGGCTGGACTTGGGCTGGGCCCCGCCGAAGCCAGGAGCCTGGAACTTAACCTAGATCTCCCAGGTGGCAGGGACCCAAATACTTGCGCCGTCACCTGCTGCCTGCCAGTGTGCAAATCCACAGGAAACTAGAATGGAGAGTGGAGCTGAGCCTGCCCAGGCTCTCTGTTATGGAAGCAAGCGCTTAACCCACTGTTCCACATGCCCACTCCAACAGTCACGATTTAATAAAACTAATCATTTTTACTGTTTTGCAAAAGACAGTCTTAGGTGAAATTGGGTTTTTGGTTTGTTTTTGTTTTTTAGTGGTAAATGAGCATGTGGTGGCTGCTGCTGTGGTTTGGGGTCTACCTTGATTTGTTCTAAAGCCCAGCAGTTCACCCCCCATTGCTTATGGAAACGTCAGCACAGTGAAAAGGCAGTGACTTACTGTTATAAAATTAGGTGTTTTTTAGATGTGTTCATTTATTTGAAAAGCAGAATGTTGGAGAGGGAGAAACACAGAGAAAGATCTATCTCCCATCCCATCCATTGGTCAACTCCCCAATGGCCACAGCAGCCAGAGCTAGGCCAGACTGAAGCCAGGAGCCAGGAACTCCATCCGAGTGTCCCACATGGGTGGCAGGTGCACAGCCACTTAGGCTGTTATCCGCTGCTTGCCCAGGCTCACTAATGCAAAGCTGGATATGAAGCAGAGCAGCCAGGACTTGAATCCACTGTGCTACAACACTGGCTCCATGAAGAGTTTTGCCCCTACAGAGCTCCAGGGATCCACAGACCAACTTTGAGAACTAGGCTTCTCAAACCATAATTGTGGGTTGGTGATATCAGATAGTTGCTTGATCACTTTTTATTACTCTGCATGTGTTACACTTCCTGGGTCTTGAGCTGTGTTGGCAGCAGGTAAATATCTAGAATAAGACGGTTTGGCCCAGCAAAGCAACGATCTGGAATCAGACCTGGGTTTGCATTCCAGGTTACTTGGGGAAGTTGCTTACCTTCAGTTTTTTCCATCCAGAAAATGGGTATCATGCTATAATATGCCTCATTCATTTGATGAGAATTCATCAACAGAAAGTGAAGTCCTTGGCTTAATAGCATCCAGGATGTCTAGCGTTAGTAGCAGGAAGCACTGCCAGTCCCTCCTGTGCTCACTTCCCAGGTCGGACCGTGTCACTGCCTGTTTTGGAAGAGTAATGTCTGTATTTTGCACTCGAGTTGTTCAGAGAAGAGCAGTCATAAAGGTGAGAGGGGACTTAAAGCCACATCTTGTGAAGAAAAGTTAAAGGGGCTGAAGAGAGGCAGGCATTTGATGTAGCAGTTAAGGTGTCACTGGGGATGCCTGCATCCCAGATTTGAGGGCCCGGGTTCAAGTCTATGTTTGCTTCCAATTCCAGCTTCTTGCTAATGTCCATCCTAGGAGGCAGCAAATGATGGTTCAAGTACTTGAGTTCTTGCCAACTAAGTGGAAGACCTGGATTAAGTTCCAGACCTGGCTTCAACCTACCCCAGCCTTGGCTACTGGGGGCATTTGGAGGGTGAACCAGCAGATGGAAGATCTCTGTCTCTGACTTTCAAATAAAACAAAAATAGTTTTCTTTAAAAAGGAGCTGGAGATGATGAGGGAAACTTGGGAAGAACAAGTCGTTATGTTCTGGTGTTTGGAAGTCTGGAAAAGGAAAGATGGTGGCAGCCAGGCACAGAAGTTACATCAACTCACAGAATTACCCAGAAGTTTGCCTTAGCAGAATGGAGCACTTTTGGCATCTCTAGCGAAAGTGGGTTGGGCTGCTTCATGAAGCAGAGGAGTTCCTTGTTTCCAGAGGGAAGTTGGAAGAAACCATTTTCGTGGATGTCCTAAAAGGAATTTGTAAGAGGGGCAGGCATTTGGCCTGGCAGTTAAGATGCTGGTTGGGAGGCCTGCATCCCATATTGGAGGCCTGGGTTTCAATCCGAGCTCTGTTCCCTGGGAGGCAGTGGGTGCTGGCTCAAGGACTTGGGTACCTGCCATCTGCATGGGAGAGACCTGGCTTGAGTTCCTGGCTCCCGGCATCTGGGGAGTTAACCAGTGGATGGGATATCTGTGCGTGTTTCCATCTATCTCTCTCTGTCAAAAATTAAAAATATATAAATAGGGAAACTTTTTTAAAAATTGGGGGATTGAGGCCGGCGCCGTGGCTTAACAGGCTAATCCTCCACCTTGCGGCGCCAGCACACCGGGTTCTAGTCTCGGTTGGGGCACCGGATTCTATCCCGGTTGCCCCTCTTCCAGTCCTGCTCTCTGCTGTGGCCCGGGAAGGCAGTGGAGGATGGCCCAAGTGCTTGGGCCCCGAACCCACATGGGAGACCAGGAGAAGCACCTGGCTCCTGACTTCGGATCAGCACAATGTGCCGACCGCAGCGGCCATTGGAGGGTGAACCAACGGCAAAAAGGAAGACCTTTCTCTCTGTCTCTCTCTCACTATCCACTCTGCCTGTCAAAAAAAAAAAATATATATAGATAGATAGATAGATAGATAGATAGATAGATAGATAGATAGATAAATTGGGGGATTGAGGTTGGACTAACCCCCTAAGGGGTCCCCTAGTTGAGTATTCTCTGACTTTACCTCCTGACCTTAAGAAGCACAGAAAGACATGGAATTGCCCAGAGTTTTAGCATCTGATGTTTGACGTCACCTGTGAGTGCAGAGTTCCTTCTCTGGGAGTCTGAATACGAGGTGGTGGTTCCAGACTCCCTGTGCAGGAGCCTGTGGTCTTGGCCACCCTGCAGTGCACCTCCTCACTAGGGAGGGCAGAGCTTTCTGTGGCAGGCTGGTGAGCAGCCTGACCCTCCTGTGTTCTGATGACTGAACAGAAGGTGGCACTGGTGTCCTAGAGAAAGTCAGCCCAGCAGTGGCAATCCGGACGTCTCAGGCTGGGAGAGGGGAGCCTGGCAGCCTGAGTGTTTCCTCCATGTTTGCCCTTGGCACATGAACTTCCTTTTCCTTTTCTTTCTTATTTTTTTTTTGACAGGCAGAGTTAGACAGCGAGAGAGAGAGAGAGATACAAAGGTCTTCCTTCCGTTGGTTCATCCCCCAAATGGCTACTACAGCTGGTGCGCTGTGCCGATCCGAAGCCAGGAGCCAGGTGCTTCTTCCTGGTCTCCCATGCGGGTGCAGGGCCCAAGCACTTGGGCCATCCTCCACTGCCTTCCCGGGCCACAGCAGAGAGCTGGCCTGGAAGAGGAACAACCAGGACTAGAACCCGGTGCCATATGGGATGCCGGCGCCGCAGGAGGAGGATTAACCAAGTGGGCCATGGCGCCGGCCCCCATGAACTTCCTTTTCCACCACTCACCGTTATCCACGTGTTACCTCAGTTGCCCTCAGACGTGTTCTCCTGTTTGTTTTTTTCTCCACTCCTCAGTTCCTGTGGATGAAGGTATTTCCACTCACTCGGCTGTCCCTGGCACACCCTTCCTTTGAAAACAAGTATGGGGATTGCTGGCCTGGAGCGGGAAGGATGGAGCAGCCTGTGGCCAGCTCACTCGGGAGGGGCTGGGATTGCCGCTCCCTGAGGTGTGGTCCAGGCTTTGATCTAGAAAGAGGATCCTCCTGGGCCAAGAAACAAGCACCTGTGGAAACAAAACAGTGTCTCTGGGTCAAGGAGGTGGCACTGGGTGGGGGAAAGTTGTTAGGGCATTTTTTAGAAAGGCGTGTTGGCCCCAGGTGAAGTAAAAGGAAACATTTTAAAAATACTTAGAGCCTAAAACTAGTGCTGAAAGTAAAGATCACCACTCGAGCCATTCTGTGGCCTTCTAGTCAGAAGACCTGGGTTGCTCTGTGGGCCAGCATCCCTCCAGCCGTGGGGACATTGGCTTAGGAGGTCAGGGCTATACTACCCCTTTGTGAGGTGGTCTTAGCAGCATGGGAGGACATTGTGAAAGTGCTGTTCACAGGGTAGAATGTGGCTGTTGGTCGTGCTCAGCTTTGTCAGTGTAACAGTCTGGTTAGATGCCCTTCTCCTGTAGGTAGAGGTAACCACGTTTTCTCAGGTTACCACCCTGGATGTCCCAGTTTTTCAGAGCTCCTTGTCCAGAAGAAATACCTAACCGTTCTGCTTTGAAGTAATTACCTCCCAATTCAGTAGCTCCTTGAAAAAATAATTAAATTTGTGTGGTATCTGACAAATATTGCCACATCAGGGCTGGCATTGTGGCACAGTGGATTAAGCTGCTGCCTGTGATGCCAGCATCCCCTATGAGTTTCAGTTTGAGTCCCGGCTGCTCCACTTCCAATCCAGCTCCCTGCTAATGCACCTGAAGCATCAGAAGATGGCCTAAGTGCTTGGGCCCTGCACCCAC
Organism: Lepus europaeus; assembly: GCF_033115175.1. Lineage (NCBI taxonomy): Eukaryota > Metazoa > Chordata > Mammalia > Lagomorpha > Leporidae > Lepus > Lepus europaeus. The sequence goes on along the minus strand of NC_084844.1, from coordinate 5,021,044 downwards.
TGAGGACCCTGATGGAGCTGTTGTAGCCGTTGGGGCAGTGAAAACCAGCAGATGAAAGAGCTCTTGCTCTTGTCTCGTCTTTGTAACTTTGCCTTTCAAATAAATAATCTTTAAAAAAATGTAAAGTAATGCCACGTTGCCCATGAAGCCTTTAAATGTCCTGTGGTGCCTTTTTGAATTTTCTGGGGTTCCTTGATGCATGGTTTGGGAACTGCATGGTGAATTGTTTTTAGAGTTGCAGGGGCTCATCCAAGTCCTCACTTACCTGGCTCTGTGGCCCAGCTCAGGCAAATGGTTCTCTGCCTCCAGTGACTGTCCACACCTGCTGAAGGCAGCTCCATTTCTTAATTGTCATGCATCATGTTTTTGAGAGGCAGAGAGCTATTTCCCGTCTGCTGCTTGCAAGAGTTGGGGCTGGAGTGGGCTGACGTGAGGAGTCGGGAGCTCATTCTGGGTCTCCCACATGGGTGTGAGGGAGTCCCAATACTTGAGCATCATCTGCTGCCTCCTAGGATGTGCGTTAGTAGGAAGCTGGGATTGGAGGTGGAGGAAGTGGAGTGGGGACTCAGATCCAGGCATCCAGCAAGGAATGTGGGCCACCCCTGTGCGTTATGGATTGGCCAGGAGTCCAGGTGAAGGATTTATATTGGACAGGACTGGCTTGATAATCCCCTCACTGCAACTCCTTCCCACTGCCTCAGCATTATTGTTGATCTTCAGAGTATCAGAATCAAAGATCTGGAGACCGAGTACCACCTAAGTAGCTTATTTCCAGGGATGTGGTTCACTCTCTAAATGCGCTCAGCCGCTTGCACTGGATCAGCTGGTCCAGGTCTCCCTTCTGGGTGCAGGGACCCAAGCGCTTGGGCCATCATTCCTGCCTCCCAAGAGCACTAGCAGAAGCTGGATCAGAAGTGGGGGAACTGGAACTCGTACCGGCGTTCCTACATGGGGTGCAAGCATCCCAAGGCACAGCTTGACCTGCGCAGCACCACTCGTCCCTTTATGTTCTCTTTCTTGACCACATAAGTAGAATGTCAGCCAGCCTTGGCTGTGCAGAGGATTTTCCTGGTTAGTTCTGGCTCTGCTTGCTGCGCTTCCAGGACCCTGAAAGGAAGGTGTGAATGCTTTCATGAGCAAGGGCCGTGGACATGTGCCGTGATGCGGTGCAGAACAGCAACTGGGGTCTGCACAGCCGTTGGAAACGTGTCTGGGAGCGCTGAGAACTGAGGGTGACCTTACAGGACAGGAGAGCAAAGGCTGTGTTGTCGAGCCTAACTTTTTCGATTTTTTTCCTTTTTTTAAAAAAAAATATATTTTTTTTTAATTTATTTATTTGAAAGGCAGAGTTAGAGAGAAGGAGAGACATAGAGAGATCTTCCACCCTCTGGTTCACTCCCCAAATTGCCCCCAGGCCAAAGCTAAGAGCTTCTGAGTCTCCCATATGGGTGCAGGGTTCCAAGGACTTGGGCCATCCTCCACTGTTTTCCATTAGCAGGAAGCTGGATCAGAAGTAGAGCAGCCAGGACCCAAACCAGTACCCGTAAGGAATGCCAGTGCTGCAGGATGTGGCCTAACCACTGCTCTACAGTGCCGGTCCCTGGATTTTTTCCCTGACACGACCAAGATGATATGGCACTATTTTTCTGGTGTTTGCTCTGTCAGGGTTTTGTGTTTTTTATATATTGTCAAGTTATATAGTAAGATTCAGCATTGTATTAAAAGAAAAATCTCCTGCTCCCAGGATACTGACAGTACAACCATTTTCAGTCCTCCATGTTGGCCTCCAATGACAATGTATTTTGCACTCCGTTTTGTTTCATTCTTCAGTGTTGCTGCAGTCTGTAATTAAATAGCAGTGTGACACAAATGCAAAATTTAAAACTGAAAAACTTAAAAATTGGGGCCGGCACCATGGCTCACTTGGTTAATCCTCTGCCTGTGGCACTGGCATCCCATATGGGCTCCAGGTTCTAGTCCTGGTTGCTCCTCTTCCAGTCCAGCTCTCTGCTGTGGCCCGGGAAGGCAGTGAAGGATGACCCAAGTGCTTGGGCGCCTGCACCCGCATGGGAGACCAGGAGGAGGCACCTGGCTCCTGGCTTCTGATCGGCGCAGCGCCAGCTGTAGTGGCCATTTGGGGAATGAACCAACAGGAGGAAGACCCTTCTCTCTCTCTCTCTCTCTCTCATTGTCTGTAACTCTACCTGTCAAATAAATAAATAAATTCTTAAAAAAACTTAAAAATTCTATGGTATGTGTGTTACGTCTCAAGTCTGCTGTAGCAAAAATAAATTAATTTACTAAGTAAAGGGAAGAATTAAAAAAAAACATCTTGAGATTCTCCAGCCTCTGTCCCAGTGGTGCGCAGCAGCAGCACACTTGCTCACGTCACTCCCCTGCTCAGTTCTTCAGCTGTGTGGATGAAGTTAGTGTGGCACCGTAGCAGGAGTCTGAGTGTTATAGTTAGAATAAAATGCCGGGGGTGCAGTTTCCCACAGGCTTGTCTTGGACAGGAGGCACGCTGTATTCTCTATCGGGTCAGCCTTTGCAGCTCTGCTCTTTGGTAGTCCACGTGGTCATTCACCCGGGATGGGAGACTGGTGGCATGTGTTCCCTGTGTGGGCTCAGGACAGGGGTGGTGGTGCACACGGATGGTATGATTGGGACGTCAGGACCAGCCCTTGTTCAGGTTAACTCGGATGTGACTCACTGGGCACTGTGGACTCCAGAGCCGTTTTCCCTAATCATAGCCAGAGGTGATAAATCTGGCGGTGGCCCCTTTAAGTTGAAGATTTCACACCCGCTTCACTCTGCGACCTGTTGGGAGTCATTCCTGGAAAGAGATTTTTCCTCCTTGCCCCTTGTTGACTTACCTGGTGGTTTACCCAATGGAATCACAGAAACCGTTGCTGCCTGCAGTGACTTCTTACCACAAGAAGGTGAGAGGCAGTAAAACTGGGCTTGTGGTGCAAACTTGGGGTTGACTCCAACATCGGCGTGCACTGGCCAAGCCACTTTGTTATACTTACCTCTGTTTACTTCTCCGCAAAATGGAAATGTCTGTCTCCTGGGGTTTTCCTGAGGCTGTAACAATATATATTCGCTTCATGCCCCAGGATCCTAATTCTTATCATGCTGGTTAGAAGGGGGGAAACACAGCGTGACTCACTTAGCCTGAAAGGAAACGGCCCTTGGCCATTGCTGGTTTGTGAGCCACCCACTCTTTTTGCTGGAAACTGTGATGTGGCCTTTGAACTGTCAGAATGCCCAAGCCTGCCCAACGCTTGGCGCTTCCTGCTCTCCGCATGACTAATGGCCTTGAGGCTTGTCCTCAACATCACTAGAGTGCCCTTGCAGAAATGGAAAGTATGGAGTTTCCAGAAGCTCATGAGGTGTGCATGCTGGGGACGGCCACCCCAGGCTGGGCCTAGCAGTCTGCTCGGGTGGCCGGGTGATCTGATGGGAGCAGCAACAGGACACAGACAGTGCAGACCGTGGAAGTCACTCTGCCTCCGCTGTCCAGAGTGAAAAGTCCAGACCGGGTGCTTTGTTCTGCCACCTTCCAGAGAAGGCCTCACTGCCCCTTCAGCTGAGTGTGCCTGACTGCTGGAAGTCGTGATCTTGTGCAAGGAGGAAAAGCCAACCATTATTCTCACCCTGCTCTGGGCTCCACCACACTGCCAGAGGGGCCTTCCTGGTTGTGCTCCCTTCAAGGAAACTGAAGCTGAGACTTGCAGAAGCCCCACCCCACCCTGTGGTTCTGCAGTGGAAAAGGAGCCGCTGCATGCCCCGTGCACCCTCCTGTCTGCCCTGCAAGCCCCAACACAGCTCCTTCCCTCCACGCCAGATGCCAGGGATTGCTCACTGAGGTGTGGCAGGGCCCCTCCTTCTCCTGCTGGGGCTCATCTTTTTGAAATTATATGATGCAGAAAACGCCTGGCCTGGAGAATCCAGCACTTCCAGCCATGGTTCTGTGTTTTAATCTGTGCGCCTTGAAGTGCTGCCCTGTGGTTTGAGTCCCGTAGGATTTTGCTTGCTTCCAGTCCTAGCTTTGGAGTCGGGTGAATTATATCCTGGCCGTGCCTTGAAGATACTGGCTTTCCTCTGTCCCTGTGGGTGACAAAGTCCCTGCTGTCAGTACAGACGTGGTGACCACATTTGCTCTTCCCTCCCCCTTTTGGCTTTCGGGCCTCGCGGTGCACTTGCCAATGTAAACCATGTCAGGCAGAGAAACGCTTTTGTAATTTGGTGGCCGGGCAGAGTGGAGAGTCTCACCAGCTTCACTTTGTCGCTCAGCCTCACAGGGCTGTCTGCCTCTTTGTCCTTGTCTGTCCTAGCTCCCTCCCCTCTAACACCACTCACAGCGTGGAGATCCCGTTCTTGGAGGAAGCCTTGAGGGGAAAACAAACCGCTGCCTGGGCTTGATCCGATCCTTGGCGTGAAGTGGCCTCTGGAGTCAGATGTGTCCTGCCCTGGCTGAGGATGAGAGGGAGGAGTGGAGAGGCCCCCTGTCCAGCTTTCAAGGAACTGAGAGTCCCAAAGTGTCTGAATCCAATGTGGATAGCACTTGGCATAGTCAGAAAACAAAATCTCCGCTTTGGAGATGGCTCTGGCCCGAGGCGGGTGTTTCCACTCAGTGTGATTGACATCAACAGAACCAGTGCAGAGCCACAGGGGCCTGGTGTTTGTTTGTTTGTTTGTTTTGACAGGCAGAGTGGATAGTGAGAGAGAGAGAGACAGAGAGAAAGGTCTTCCGTTTTGCCCTTGGTTCACCCTCCAATGGCCGCTGCAGCCGGCGCATCGTGCTGATCCAAAGCCAAGAGCCAGGTGCTTCTCCTGGTCTCCCATGCGGGTGCAGGGCCCAAGCACTTGGGCCATCCTCCACTGCACTCCCGGGCCACAGCAGAGAGCTGGCCTGGAAGAGGGGCAACTGAGACAGAATCCGGTGCCCCGACCGGGACTAGAACCTGGTGTGCCGGCGCCGCAAGGCGGAGGATTAGCCTGTTAAGCCACGGCGCCGGCCAGGAGCCTGGTTTTAACCACAGTTTTCAAATAGAGAGACGTTTCCATACCCCCTCCCTGTCTTTTCATCAGGCTGCAAGGCCGGTTCTAGCCTGGCTTCATTTTTCTTGGCAGACTCCTGTTTAACCCTTCCTCGTAGGAACCTCTGAGCAAAGGAGCTCGCCTTCCCGGCCTCGGCAGTTCCAGTGCATCCAACTCAGCCCCACCAGCTTCCTCCTATTTTTCTGATAAGTGGAGTGTTTCCATCCCCGGGCCGGCAGTATGCCCATGGCAGGGGGCCGTTTGTGGCCAACAGGATGCGACTGAAGGAAGTGTGCTGGTGATGGGCGCTCTCCTGGGGGAGGTGCTGGGGCGGCAGTGTCGTTCCCACACAGCACTGGGTTCCAGCCCGACGCCAGGCTGCAAGTTGCTGGCAGCTCTCACTGCACACCCCTGCTGCATCTCTGTCAAACCAGCTTTATTTTCTGGTACGTGAAGGTGTTTTGATAAAAGTAATCCCCAAGTGCTGCTTTCTTGGCAACGTGAGGTGACTGGCGTCCATCTCGGAAAACCTTGTTTCGGCTGTCACTTTGATGCCCCCGTGAGGGCTCCCCAGGGACGCACACACAGCAGTGTCATGGGGCTGTTGTGGAAATTCATGAAGCATTTAGCATTTTAGTTCATAACTTTATTCCCATAGATGGCATTTCCAGGGTTTATCCCCAGTGCTTGGCTCAATGCCTGAAATATAACAAATGGTCTATAGATTATTTGGGGATAAATGAGTTAACTCCACAGTAATTGTTTTTGTCTTGAGATTTAGGAGCAGTCAGCCCAGTAGTTTAGAAGATGCAGGATGATAGGCAAAGAATTTCTTTTTTTTTTTTTTTCTTTTTTTGATAGGCAGAGTAGACAGAGAGAAAGGTCTTCCTTTTCCATTGGTTCACCCCCCAATGGCCGCTGCAGCCGCGCTGATCCGAAGCCAGGAGCCAGGTGTTTCTCCTGGTCTCCCATGTGGGTGCAGGGCCCAAGCACTTGGGCCATCCTCCACTGCACTCCCGGGCCACAGCAGAGAGCTGGCCTGGAAGAGGGGCAACCGGGACAGAATCTGGCGCCACAAGCAGAGGATTAGCCTGTTTGAGCTACGGCACCAGCCAAGAATTGGGTTTTTTAAATAAATTTTTAAAATTTGGTGTTGGTGACCTTGCTCCCTTTTCCTAGGCCTTGATCAACCTTCTCTTGCAAGCCTAGCTCCGCTGTGAGCACATTTTCTTCTTCTTCTTCTTCTTTTTTTTTAGTAAAGATTTATTTATTTAAAAGGCAGAGATGGAGAGACAAAGATTGGTTAGCTGACTGATTGATTGATTGATCTTCCATGCACTGGTTTGCTCCACAAATGGCTGCAATGGCTAGGGCTGGGCCAGGCAGGAGCCAGGAGCTTCTTCCAGGTCTCCCATGTGGGTGCAGCGGCCCAAGGACTTGGGCCATCTTCTTCTGCTTTCCCAGGCACATTAGCAGGGAGCTGGATCAGAAGTGGAGCAGCCGGGACTTGAACCAGTGCCCGTATGGGATGCCAGCACTGCAGGCAGAGGCTTAACCTACACCACAGTGCCAGCCCTGCACCTCTGCTATTTCTGACATTCCTGTGAATTCACACTCTGTGGATTTTACCGGGTTTGGACTTTGAGGTTAAAACACTGAGCTGAAGGTAGCTATGAAACCCTAAAGTATTATAAAGAAAACTGACACTAAGCGAATAGGGGTCTGTGCATGTGTGAGATGAGTGACGCCTGCTGTGAGCCAGGCCTGGCTGTCCTGGGTGATGCACAGCACGGCTGCTGAGTGCACAGGGCAGCACTTTGCCCTCCTTGGCCAGGTGGGAGAGCGAAGGTGTGCACTCTGCACACAGCTCCCTAAACCATTGTGGCGAGGGGACCGTCTCAGGGAGTTGGCATTGCAGAGGAGGGGGAGGCAGTGATCTGCGGGGAATCCTCTGCTCCTGGGCTGCAGGGTTCCTTTAGTAGGTGAGTGCTTATCCAGTGAGAGTGATTAGGGCTTTGTCACTGTGAGGGCTGTCTGGTCTGGCCTCCCCAGCTGCCCTGACTCACCACGCAGGCTCCCACTATCCAACCGAAAACGCCCAGTCTGTGGCCTGCTTGCCTCTGGCCTGCTCCAAGTGCCTCCTGCTCCCAGAGCTTGGGAAAGAATGGGACAGTTAGATCTGGCAGAATCCAGATGCCAGACACTGCCCTGGCTGGAACTGTGTGTGAGCTTTGCGGGGCTCGTTCTGGGAGGGACGGAGGCAGAGCTGTTGAGGGTAAATAACCTCTGTCTGTCCAGCAGGGCCTGCTCCTCCTTGCTCGGGCGGGCTTCCCGGCTCCGTGGCAGCTCATCCAGCACCACGACTCCGTGTTGTTCTGCCTCGCTTCTCCAGGCAGCCTCACCGGCAGCTGGGCTGTTGTGTTCTTTGCGGGGGAACCACGTTCCAACTTTTGTAATTCCCACTGATGTGCCACGTGACTGCAGCAGTCTTACACAGTGTGGTCATGATTGACCAAGAAACCAAATGGGCAGGTTCACATCGCTGTCCCCTGGGGATGGCCGCCAGCCTGCCGTGGTCACCTGGTGCTCTCTGGCTGCTGGAACTTCAGTCTCTGGTGACGGCTGGGGAGGGGAGGTGCAGACAGAAGAGGAGTCCTTGTCTGAGTTTGGTTTCTGTGACCAGCTCAGTCTGTGAAGCAGTCTCTTCTGTCTTCCTACTTGGCTTGGCTTGGAAAGCTATGGATTTTTCCCCCGTGGGTCTTAATTGAACTTAAACTAGGTAGTTAAAGAGGTTTACCCACTTTCTCCTAGGAAACCGTGGTCAGTTTTTTCCTTTCCTTTCCCAGGGGAGACGCTTTGTCTTGGTCTTGCCCATGAACCAGGTAAACCTTGGGGTGTGTGCTGCTGTGGCCCTGTCTCCAGGCTGCTGGTTGAGAACTAGATCTCCAGGCTGGGTTCTTTACTTTGACTTATCTCCACCTGGAAGTCAGAAGATGGACTCACGCAGGTCAAGAAAGGTTTTCCCATCTGTGAAAATCTGGCTTTGGAGGAAGAAAAGAAGACTGGTTTCTTGTTGCTTTTAGTTTGTGTCCTCATAACCGGGTCTGTCCTCTCCTTGCTCGGTACAGGCACAGGACGGGTCACACCTGTCTCCATCTGCTTAGTGCCACCATTTGAATTACTGCATCACGTGTCTTCTGACACCATAGCTGGGTTCATTTTCATACTGAGTTCCTAGTGTCTGAGGCCTTACTGGCAGGAGAATGTGTCTCTGGGTCTTTTTTTTTTTTTTTAAAGATTTATTTATTTGAAGGCAAAGTTCTACCAAGGCGGAGAGATAAGTCTTCTGTCTGCTGGTTCATTTCCCAAATGACCGCAACAGCTGGAGATGGGCTGATAAAATCCGAAGCCAGGAGCTTCCTCTGGATTTGCCATGCAGGTGCAGGGGCCCAAGGACTTAGGCCATCTTCTACTGTTTTCCTAGGCCATAGCAGAGAGCTGGATGGGAAGTGGAGCAGCTGGGACTCAAACTGGCGCCCTTATGGGATGCCAGCACTGCAGACAGCAGCTTTACCCACTACGCCATAATGCAAGACCCATCTCTGGGTCTTTTTTTTTTTTTTTTTTTTTTTTAATTTTATTTGAAAGTCAGAGTTACACAGAGAGGAGAGGCAGAGAGAGAGAGGTCTTCCATCCGCTGGTTCACTCCCCAGTTGGCCGCAATGGCTGGAGCTGCGTCAATTCAAAGCCAGGAGCTTTTCTTGGGTCTCCCATGTGAGTGCAGGGGCCCAAGGACTTGGGCCATGTTCTACTGCTTTCCCAGGCCACAGCAGAGAAGTGGATGCCAGCACTTCAGGCCAGGGTGTTAACTCACTGCACCACCTCACCGGCCCCCTGTCTCTGGGTCTTATGACTACCCCTCCCCATCCTAATCTCCTGTTGCCCGTGGAGGTCATTATGGAGTGATGTCATTGTCATTACCGTTGGAGTAGAGGCTGCTTTCTTTGGGTAAAGCTTGCTTCGAAGGTCATTGCAGGGTAAATGGTTGTAAAAGCATCTTTGGGGTGTTCGTCACCATCCTCGACAGCCTCCCCTTCCTTCTGAGTTTTTCTGTTTGTTGAATTCTGGGACCCATCTCCATTTGAGGAGCGGGCAGTGCTGTGGCTCCGGCACTTTTCCTGTGCTCAGGGCGGACGTGGAGCTCAGCTTCAGAGTCCATAAGAGCCTGGGTCGTTGTCTCCAGGGTCCGTGAGAGCCTGGGTCGTTGTCTCCGGGGTCCATAAGAGCCTGGGTCGTTGTCTCCGGGGTCCGTGAGAGCCTGGGTCGTTGTCTCCGGGGTCCGTGAGAGCCTGGGTCGTTGTCTCCAGGAGCAGCTCAGGGCAGCGGTGCAGATGCCCAGAGGCTCCGCAGGCTCACAGCCCAGTTTATTGGTCCCAGTTGTAAGTGAATTCGAGTCTTGAACATGACAAGATGTGGCCAGGAGGATGCACACAGATCCCTACTGTCTGATTCTCCAGGGTTTTCCAAGCCCCAAGGGTGCCTGTGACAGTGGGGAACCTGAACCAACAGCCCCCAGCATCTTCCTGGGAGAACCTTAGTGCAGCAGACTGGCCTCTTGCTGAGGCTCACAGCTGTCTGTGTCTTCCAAGCTGGGCCTTCACCACACAATCAGGGCTGGCGTGTGGCATAGTGGGTTAAGCTGTCTACAATGCCGACATCCCATCTGGGCACTGCTTCATGTCCCAGCTGCTCCACTTCCAATCCAGCTCCCTCTGATGCACCTGGAAAGCAGAGGACAATGACTCAAGTCCTTGGGCCTCTGCATCCAAGTGGGAGACCCGGTTGAAGCAACTGGCTTCAGCTTGGCTCAGCCCTGGCCAGTGCAGCCATTTAGGAAGTGAACTAGCAGATGGATGAGCTCTCTCTCTCTCTCCCCACCTCTCCCTCTCGCCCTCCCTCCCCCTCCCCCCCTTTCAAATAAATAAATCTTAAACACATGATAATAATAATCTCCTGGCACTTGGAGTGGGGGCACCATCTACTGGTCAGCACTTTGGAGTCTGAAGTTTGAAGGCCTGCGGAGCTGGACTTGTCTGTGGGGAGCTGAGTGGCCTGTTTCTGGATGAGAGGTTCAGGATTAAGGAAAAGTCCCAGGGCCTTGGGCGCAGGGTGCTCTCTGGGAACACCCACACTTTTCTTCTTCTTTTGTACTAAGATAGAAAAGCAGACTAGTCAGCAAATTGAAAACTGCCAGGTTTTGTTATTTGAGAGGTAAAGTTACAGACAGACAGAGATATTTTCCAACTTCTGGTTCATTCCCCAAGTGTCTTCAATGGCCAGAGCTGGGCACCTTTGAAGCCAGGAGCTTCTGGGTCTCCCACATGGGTGCAGGGGCCCAAGGACTTGGGCCAACTTCCTCTGCTTTCGCAGGTACATTAGCAGGGAGCTAGATTGGAAGTGGAGCAGCCGGGACTCAAATGGTGGCCATATGGGATGCTGGCACTGCAAGTGGCAGCTTTACTCACTATGCCAGTGCCAGCCCTAAGGTGACCAACTTCTGACCCTGGGGTAGACTCCCGTGTGGCCATCGAGTCCCCTCCTGGACTCTGCACTTCTGCCCTTGAAAGATGTGCTGCAGTAGCGCAGGACCTTGGAAAAGAAGAGCTCGCAGTCAGTCTCCCCCTGGCCTGGCCGTGAGCAGGCAGCTGGCTGGAGCCGGGTAAGGAGCAGATAGGACACGCCCGTCTTTCCCACAGTTAGTACCCAGCAAGGTGTCCCCTGGAGGGAGAATTTCAGGAAATTTATAGCCCCACGTTCTTTGACTGTCACAAAGGGATTGTTGTTGGTTCCCTAAGAGACTGGCACCCTGGCAAGCAGTTGATTTATGACTCCAGCCTGAACTCGACATGGCAGTCCTCCAGGCCCCCTCCCACTCTTCTCTACCCTATCCATCCCAGCCTCCTCTTTGCCCACTTGATTGACAGCGGGGCAGAGTCTAGAAGAGATGAGTTGCTAGGCAGCCTGGCCTGGACATTGTGCCCCCCCCCCCCAGCTCAGTGAACAGCTGTGGTGTTCAGAAGAATGAGAGTTTTACCAGGAAGGACTTTCAGGGAGGGAGGCCAGGAACCGCTAGCATCTGCTTGGTCCTCACGCCTTCACCTGGGAGACGTGTTGTGGTACAGCCTTTATTCTTGAAGGGGGGGTGCACAGAGCTCCGTGGCTGTTCCTTGTCAAGTCTTGTTGTGGAGTTGGCACTGTGTTCTCCCTCCCTAACCAGACAGAAAGAAATGAGACCCAGCAACTCACCCTGAACCTCGCTTCTGCGATGTGATCGTTAGCGTGTGTAGCCTGGCACTCGCTGGTCTGACTGGGATGGAGCAGTGAGCAGAGCAGCTGTGTGCTTGCCAGGTTACGTGTGGGCAGTGGAGGCAAGGGAAGGCCTTCCTCCCTGCTGTGCTGGAGCTTAGAACGTGGACCCTGGACCACGGCCCTCAGCATTGATCTGGCTTCAATGAAACATTGACTTTGGAGCAATGAACCACAGGAGCCGTGTGATGCAGTCTCGGCTCTTGGGTTTATAGGTGTGGGGCTGGCGGTGTACACGGAGGGTGAGGGGACGTTTGTCTTTGCAGAGAGTCATGCCAGTGGAAAGAGAACTGTTAAGCTGTGCCTCGTGCTTGCTCGGGGTTCTGCAAGCCGCCCCTTTCTCCTCATGATCAAGTTTCCCTTTTCTGCTTAAATTAAAAGTAGGAAAAACTCTCAGGAGCAACTAATGTTTTGTTTTCCAGTCTCAGGTGTTATAAATAGCCCCCTCCCCAGCACCCACCATTGAGCTGGTGGAGCCTGGGGCAGCCACAGCTCCAGAGAATGCAACCGTGGGCCTGAGCGCGGCACTGTGTTCTAGCAGCTTCCTCGGACCCAGGGCTAGCATGGCCAGAGGACAGGTGGCAGAGGTAGCCGGAACAGGCTTGCCGGTGCACGTTCTCAGCATTTCTGGGTGCTGGTCCCTGCTGGAGCCCATGGAGCACCCCAGCTGCTGTGGTGCAGCTGAGTGGGCTGGGAGACTGAGCTACCAGAGGCCCCACAACGTTCCTGGCTGTCCTCTTACCCTTTCTCCTGCCTTAGTGATCTCGTGTGTCAGTGAGGAAAGCAGTGGTGGCTCAAGAACCCAGGTCTGACCCCCTCGTGCTTCTGCTTCTCTTTTGTAGGATAATGCAGAAGTAGAGAAGCGAGACCCCCAGGAACTAGTTGGTAAGTACCCTGTCGGTGAGCTGCTCCGGGGGGCTTGTTGATCCTTCCTACTCCCGCTCGGGCCCTGCCGCCCTTCTTAGGGCAACTGGGTGAGACCGCCAGGAACAATTCTTTGAAAATGGTATTCATCGTGTGCTGTGTTGTGCTTCGTGTGGTTGCCAGCATCATCAGGAGGGAATTTGGGCCCACATTTAGCTAGGACCTCATCGCAGCCTTTGTTTCCCCTTGTGCCCCATCTTGTGTTTGTGCCCCCTCCTCATCCACTGGCGTGTTCATGGTGCTCAGGGAGTCGGCATGTGGCCTCTGCTGGCACTTTGCTCTGTCCCCAGGCGGGCACATGCCTCACAGCCCTGGTGTCTGGGGCCCTTTGTGACTAGGGAGGAACAAGGCCATTTCTGGAAAACAGCCCACGTCATCCAAGTCCTGTGCCAACTCCAGCCTCTTAATCCTTTCAGAAAGTCCCTCAGCTCCTTTAGTTTGACTGTGGCCTTTGTAATGGCCCTGAAAGCCTGACCCAGGGAAGTTCCCTGGTGTCCGAGTCCAGACCTCGCAGCAGGGTTGACCGCCCTCACCCCGCCGGCCATTACCAGCGCGCTCTGCCTGTTCCCCGATGGCTCAGAGCAAGTTCCTGTGCTGCAGCTGTGGCCTGCAGCGCCCACCCTGTGGTTCCCACCAGGTGACAGGGACGCGGCCTGAGATGTCCCTCCGAGGTCCCCCTGGCCTGTCCTCTCCCTCGAGAGGACTCTTGCCAGGGACGGGAGGTCGGGCCCATTTTGTTTTTCCCTAACTGAAAGAGCTAGAAATTGTTCATTCCTTTTGTCTTCTGAGGAAGACGTGGGTAGGAATGTGAGTCTGAGCAGCCCCGACTCCTAGCGCGGTTCTGCCCTGACCCCGAGGTTGTCCAGTGGATGGAGTTTGGCTCCTGCAAGTCGTGTAAACGCCAGGATTTCCTTAAAACCTTGAGCATACACTTTAGAAAACTCTGTAGGGCGGACCATGCTGAGACACTGCAAGGCTGGGGGTCAGAGGGCAACTCTCCATGGAGCTCGGAGCTCGCGCTCCCAAGCAGCGTTGGGAGAGCGCTGGAATGTGTGTGGGCGGTGGCCGACTCAGCCCCCAGCTTCTTCCACAGCCAACTTGGCGCTCTCGTCTCCACGTCCCTCTGAAGTAGCTCTGTTGGAGTAGGATTTACGCAGAGTCAGGTGTGCCAGTGTGGAGTGTACCGCTTGAGTTTGGATCGACTGAATGGTCGTGTGGGCCACACGACGGTCATAATACATGACACGTCCATCCCTCCAGAATGTTCCCTCGTACCCCTCCCTCTGCCTCAGGCGGTGGGAGTCTGCTGTCTTCCCCATAGCTTTGCCTTGTGAAGAATTCCGTAGAATCAAAATCTTTCAGCCTTGGCACTGTTGACACTTTGGGCTGGGTAATTCTGCCATGGCAACCATCCTGTGCATCGTAGGTGGTATAACCCATCCCGTGTGTGCCCACTAGTGCTGGAAGCCTGCTCTTCCTCCCCCAAAGGTGATGATAAAAATGTCTCCAAACTTCTCCAGGTGTCCTCTAAGAGGGGGACCCCCGCCCCACAGAGTGGGGAACCACTCATACAAATGCAGTTAGTCTGGGGGGTACCTCTTTCACTCAGCTGGACGCCTCTGAGATGCTCCTTCTTGTTAAACATGTCCGTTGTTTCTTTTTGTTGCCAAGTGGTGTTTCATTACTTTTACCCAGGAAGGACACAAACACATCTTTTTTTTTTTTTTTTTTTTTAAGATTTTATTTATGGGGGCCAGTGTTGTGAAGTAGTGGGTAAAGCCACCGCCTGCAGTTCCGGCATCCATATGGGTGCCTATTCGAATCCTGGCTGCTCCATTTCCGATCCAGCTCTCTGCTGTAGCCTGAGAAAGCAGTGGAAGATGGCCCAAGTCCTTGGGCCCCTGCATTCGCATGGGAGACCTGGAGGAAGCTCCTGGCTCCTGGCATCAGATTGGTGCAGCTCCAGCCTTTGCGGCCAATTGGGGAGTGAACCAACAGATGGAAGATTTCTCTCTCTGCCTCTCCATCTCTCTCTATGTAACTCTGACTTTCAAATAAATAAATCTTTTAAACAAAAAAGATTTTGTTTATGTATTTAAGAGGTAGAGTTACAGACAGTGAGAGGGAGAGACAGAAAGGTCTTCCAGGCCAGCGCCGTGGCTCTCTTGGCTAATCCTCTGCCTGCGGCGCTGGCACCCCGAGTTCTAGTCCCGGTTGGGGCGCCGGATTCTGTCCCAGTTGCTCCTCTTCCATCCAAGCTTTCTGCTGTGGCCCGGGAAGGCAGTGGAGGATGGCCCAAGTGCTTGGGCCCTGTACCCACATGGGAGACCAGGAGAAGCACCTGGCTTCAGATCGGCGCAGCGCGATCGGCCATGGCAGCCATTTCGAGGGTGAACCAACGGAAAGAAAGTCCTTTCTCTCTGTCTTTCTCTCTCTCTCATTAACTCTGCCTGATTAAAAGAAAAGAAAAGAAAAGAAAAGAAAAAGAGAGAGAAAGGAAGAAAGGAAGGAAAAGAAAAGAAAGAAAGGTCTTCCATCCACTGGTTGACTCCCTAAATGGCTGCAATGGCTGGAGCTGGGCTGATCTGAAACCAGGAGCTTCCTCTGGGTCTCCCACGTGGGTGCAGGGGCCCAAGGACTTGGGCCATCTTCCACTGCTTTCCTAGGCCATAGCAGAGAGCTGGATTGGAAGTGGAGCAGCCGGAATTCGAACTGGCACCCATATGGGATGCCAGCACTGCAGGTGGCAGCTTTACTCACTACCACAGTGCTGGCCCCATTTGACTTTCAAATAAATAAATAAACCTTAAAAAAAAAATGGCGAAGCAGATTAGCCTGGCACTCCACCATGGGATGCGGGCATCCCCAGCGATAGCATAGCCCACTGCTCCACAATGTCTGTCCCACAGATGGATCTTCAAGCTTGAATACCCAGCGATTCTCATTGAGGAATAACTAGTTAGGACACAACTATGATAATTCCAAGTGTGAGGACTCGGGCTGCCGTAAGCTGCCATGGGAAGTGTTTCCGTATGTGTGGACACCCTGGCTTTCAAAGAGCAAGCCGGAAAGCCAACTCACAGACATCTGTCTCCAGTAGTGGAGCTCCTACAGAGCTGAGCATGGCACCCTGTCGCTACCTTCTGGGATGCCTGGAACAGTTGCACTGGTGGGGTAGTCCAGTTGGGTTCCGCATGTCACCTGTGAGCTGGAGACAGCCCATGGTCATTTGCTTTCAGCCACCTCACAGCATCCCGCAGGCATGCAGAGGGCCGGCCATAAGCCCGTCTGACTGGCTGCGCCTACACAGATTCCTCTTGGCAGCGAGGGACACTGGCTGTTTCCCGACTTCGACGTGCACGGGGTGACTCGTGCTGTCAGTGGGCTTCTCAGATGCTGAGTGCACTGCGTCCTAGACCGGCCCCACAGACCCAGGCAGCAGCCAGCGAGCAGCAGCGCTGCCCCAAGTGTCTGGCTCCATCACACAACGTGGTTGCTCGGGAAGAGGGTTTAGTGGGCTGATGTCTTCCACACTAGCTCACTCCAGGGCGAATCACCTGAAGATTGTTCCTGAAGCCTGTGTGAAGCTTTCATTTAGTTTTTCTGAGTGTGTCCCTTTGTTTGACAGTTACTTCTTAGGAATTATCTTGTTTCTAGCCAGTTCAAGAGGGGTTCCCCTCCTCTCACCGTCCCGTGTACTGGCAGAACCCCAGAAGTGTGGCTAGCTGCTGTGACAACAGTATCACAGCCTGTTTTTCCAAAAGGCCTTCCTGACAAATGCCAGCGGGCGCTCTGTCTCATCACACACCCGCCCTCCGTCCCCTCCTTGCTTTGGTTACTGATGCTCTTGAAATGGAAGGCCCAGCTCTCCGTTGCTGACGCCGCTTTCACCCAGCCTGTGCAGCCCGCGGGAGCTCAGGCCTTGAACTCCCAGCATTGCGGGGCTGGTGGAGGAGGAAGTCAGGCTGAGCAGGGTGTCACCTGGCTTGAGGAGTTCGGGGCCAGAAGTACAGTGCTGGGCAAAGAGCAGCGCTCAGTCCCCAGGTGGAAGTACCCCCGGCTGCGCTGACAGCTGGAGTCCACAGCAGGACCGGCCCGTGAGCCGCGTGCCACTCAGTCTGTCCTCCTGTCCTCTGTTCTTGGGACACATTCCGTGAGAATCCACTGACGACAGTGAAAAGCGTTCAGCTGCGACTCTGCTCTGGACCTGACCCCTGGCCCCAGCGTGTCTCAGTGTGCGCAGACTGGGGCCGCAGCGCTGAGCTGGCGAGATCTGGGAGCCTTGTCCCCAGCACTACTCAGCCTGTGTTCTTTACAGCAGAGATCAGTGTACCTTACCTGCTAAGAAATCATTAACCCAGCTTCAGGAGAGGCGGGGAAGGCGGTGCTGGGCCAGCCCCCGCAGTGCGGGCAGCCACCAGGCCCAGAGCTCCCTTCAGGAGAGGCGGGGAAGGCGGTGCTGGGCCAGCCCCCGCAGTGCGGGCAGCCACCAGGCCCAGAGCTTCCTTCAGGAGAGGCGGTGCTGGGCCAGCCCCCGCAGTGCGGGCAGCCACCAGGCCCAGAGCTTCCTTCAGGAGAGGCGGGGAAGGCTGTGCTAGGCCAGCCCCCGCAGTGCGGGCAGCCACCAGGCCCAGAGCTCCCTTCAGGAGAGGCGGGGAAGGCGGTGCTGGGCCAGCCCCCGCAGTGCGGGCAGCCACCAGGCCCAGAGCTCCCTTCAGGAGAGGCGGTGCTGGGCCAGCCCCCGCAGTGCGGGCAGCCACCAGGCCCAGAGCTTCCTTCAGGAGAGGCGGGGAAGGCGGTGCTGGGCCAGCCCCCGCAGTGCGGGCAGCCACCAGGCCCAGAGCTTCCACATAGTAGGTCCCCTGAAAGCACTTGCTGTTTATCGGTGGTGGCTTGTTCATTCTTTCCCTTCGTCCTGCCCCACCCCGCTCTGCCTGCTGCTGGCTCCTTGTGAGGTCCTTTTCATGAGAGAATGTTTTCAAGAGCACAGTCTTACCACAAACAGCGTATTGTCTGAGTGCTCCGTGCTCCGGAGCAGGGTGGCCGGAGGCTGGGGAGGAGGAGGTTGAGGCAGTGGCCAGTCTGAGGAAGCTGCCCCTGGGACTTGGGATTCTTCACATCAGAATCAGGCCTATTGTTCCCAAGAATGAGGTGGGCCAACAGGGGTTGGTTGGTTTCTTTTTTAAAGACCCTAAGCTAATAACATCAGATGAATGTTTGTCCTGCACAAGGTCGTTTTGGATGCTGTGGGACCCAAACCTAGGGGACTCTGAGCTCTGATCCCCCTGTGGTCTGGGTGGATCTGGCACCTTCTCTCCCCAGCCCCACCCCCAGCTGGTTGGCAAACATTCACAGTGCATGCTGGGGCGTGTTCTTTCCCTAAAAGTTAGCCGCTGTGACTTGGTAGTGTGTGTGCTCTACATTGGTGCGCTGTGCCTGCATGTCTGTTTCCCCAACTCGGCACACAGCTGGCTTTTCCTGGTCATTTAGCCTTGGCTCCAGGTGACCCTTCCTCGAGAGATCACACCTGCACAGTGTTTGCATGGCATTTACTCCTCCCTGACAACGTTTTATGTGGTTGCTCTTTATTTTTCATGTCTGTGCCCGTCCTCACCTCTACCTACAGAGTTGTCCCCTCTGTTCTCTCCACAGCTTCCTTTTCTGAAAGGGTCCGGAACATGTCACCTGATGAGATCAAGATCCCACCAGAACCCCCTGGCCGATGCTCAAACCACTTACAAGTAAGCACAGGGCCTGGCCGCCGGGGCCCCTGAGGCTGGGTTAGGTGCCTGTTTGGGTCTTTGAACCTTAAGGGCCCATGGCAGGGAAAGGGACTGAGGTTTCCGTAAGAAACATCCGTATGAGAAGGGGACCACAGTCCTGGCTACTCCTCCTTAGCCTGGTCTCCCTCTGTGCTCCCTCTCCCTGCAGGTCACCCTGCCCTAGTGGCCCCGCCCCCCAGCTGGCCCTCCATGAAGTCCTAAGCCTGGACAGAATAAAAACATGCGTGTCCTCTGCAGCCCAGGACCCGTGGGAGTCTCTCAGGAGGAGCTTCGCTGAGGAGCTGGCGAAGCATCCAACTGCAGACGCCTTTATGTGCATGAAATCCTACCCTCATATTCCATCAGCGCTAATTCTGTCATCGCTCGCCTGACCCGGCCTGAGATTTTAGAGCTGTTAGTGCAGTTACTCCCTGGCGAGCAGGTCCTGGGGGGAGCTGGGGTTCCCCCTCCCTTTACCTCTGTGGTTGTTTGTCCCCGTCCCCCTGTCAGTGGGGCCTCTGACTGACAATAAGGCAGATGCCAAAGACCACACCTGCAGCACCCGGTCCCCCTGCCCATGGGTGACAAGGCCAGGGGAGGACCAGTCAGGCTGGAAGCCCACACAGATTCTCCTCCTTTTCCAGAAGTCCTCTCCCTTTGCTGAGTTGTCTGTCCCCTGCCACCTCCCAGAGACTGTCACCCTCCATGCTACACAGCAAGCTCGGGCCACCTGCCCAGGCGGAGGCAACCAGCCGCTCAGCCTGAGTTCAGACTGTGCCTTGTCATGGTAGAAACCACAGTATCTGAGGTGGCAGGGCTGACCTGATGGCCCGGAGACAGAGCCAAGCCACCTGTAGACCATGGGGCTCCTTCCGTTGCCCTGGAGGAGGCAGCATTGAGGAAAGCAGTTGTCGCCCTTGGCTTTTCCTCCCTGTAATTAACTGCATTGCAAACCCCTCCCTGCAGCTCAGACTTCCGGAGGCCAGTCTGGGCAGAGTCGGCCTCTCCTGGTCGTTCCCAAAGGTGTCATGTGGCTCCCCAGCCCCGGCCACCTTCCCTTGCAGGTGACGCATACTGCCCCCCCCCCCCCGCACCATGTTTCTTTTCCTTTTTTTTTTTTTAAGATGTGTCGGTTTGAGGCCAGCACTGCAGCTCAATTGGCTGATCCTCCGCCTTGCGGCGCCAGCACACCGGGTTCTAGTCCCGGTCGGGGCGCCGGATTCTGTCCCGGTTGCCCCTCTTCCAGGCCAGCTCTCTGGTGTGGCCCGGGAGTGCAGTGGAGGATGGCCCAAGTGCTTGGGCCCTGCACCCCATGGGAGACCAGGAGAAGCACCTGGCTCCTGCCATCGGATCAGCGCGGTACACCAGCCCGCGGCGGCCATTGGAGGGTGAACCAACGGCAAAAGGAAGACCTTTTTCTCTGTCTCTCTCTCTCACTAGCCACTCTGCCTGTCTAAAAAAAAAAAAAAAAAAAAAAGATGTGTCAGTTTGTTTGAAAGGCAGAGTTAGAGAGAGAGGGAGGGACCGAGAAGATCTTCCATTCCCCATTCCACTCCCTAAATGGCTCCAGTGGTCAGCACTGAGCTGATCCAAAGCCAGAAGCCAAGAGTTTCCTCCAGTTCTCCCACTTGGGTGCAGGGGCCTAAGGGCTTGAGCCATCTTCCACTGCTTTACCAGACCATTAGCAGGGAGCTGGATTGGAAATGGAGCAGCTGGGACTCGAACCAGTGCCCATATGGGATGCCTTCTCCACAAGCGGTGACTTTTCCTCTGTGCCACAGCACCGGCCCCTGCCCCTGTATTTAAACTGTCCCAGGAGGTCGGCTGCAGATAGATTTTTTTTTTTTTTTTTTTTTAAGATTTATGTATTGGGGCCAGCACTGTGGCTCAGTAGGTTAAAGCCCTGGCCTGAAGCGCTGGCATCCATACAGGCGCCAGTTCTAGTCCCGGCTGCTCCTCTTCCAATCCAGCTCTCTGCTGTAGCCTGGGAAGGCAGTAAAAGATAGCCCAAGTCCTTGGGCCCTGCACCTGCGTGGGAGACCTGAAAGAAGCTCCTGGCTCCTGGCTTCGGATTGGCTCAGCTCCAGCTGTTGCAGCCATTTGGGGAGTGAACCATTGGATGGAAGACCTCTTTGTTTCTACCTCTCTCTGTAACTCTGTCTTTCAAAAAAAATTAAATCTTAAAAAAAAAAAAATTTATTTCTTTATTTGAAAGAGTTACACAGAGAGAGGAGAGGCAGAGAAAGAGAGACGTCGTCCATCCACTGGTTCACTCCCCAATTGGCCAAAATGGCCAGAGCGGGGCCAATCAGGAGCCTCTTTCCAGGGCTCCCACACCGTGCAGGGGCCCAAGGACTTGGGCCATCCTCCATTGCTTTCCCAAGCCATAGCAGAGAGCTGGATTGGAAGTGGAGCAGCCGGGACTTGGACTGGCTCCCATATGGAGTGCCGGCAGCAGGCGGCATCTTTACCTGCTACGCCACAGCACCAGTCCCTGCAGATAGTGCAATGCCCGCCTTCCTGGGTAGCAGCACTGTTTCCTCAGGGTTGGGCCTCTTCACTGGCCCTAAGCAGCACAGGCATTGTCTCAGCTGGGCAGCACCCTTCCTAGGGATACTCAGGTCACTGGCCAAAGGCGGGCCTGGATCCAGGCCGGGTGTGGTTCTTCTCCTTACCCTTGAAAGTCCAGGGCATGCTTCTGGAGGAGTCTGGAAGATGAGGGGTAACCCTTGGTCAACTGGAGCCGGCCATTTGTGAGCCAACTGGAAAGACTCCTCCTGCCTTCACCCAGGCCAGAATCCTTCCCAGGAGCCTGTGACTCACACCTCGGGGGCTTCCCCCATGTTGAGACCCAGCTCTGTCCCCGCACGTCCGCTCTGACGCCTCGGACTGTTGAGGCGATGCAGGAGCTGATAGACCGGCCGGCGATCCGGTCATCTCCTCCGTGGCCTCCCTGCTTCCGTCTTTACTCACCCTCTGTTACTCATCCGAAGAGAGACGGCGCAGACAGGCTGGCCTTGGCTTATCTGACGTGGGCTCGGCTCTGTCCAGGCAGAGGCTGGGTGGAGAAGGAACGTGTCTGGACGTCCGTGCTCCTCACAGCACTCACGACTGAAGACGGGCTGGGAGTAGGTGGGCTTCTGCCACATGCTCTTCTGTTCCCCTTCCACAGGACAAGATCCAGAAGCTGTATGAGCGAAAGATAAAAGAGGGAATGGATATGAACTACATTATCCAAAGGAAGAAAGAATTCCGGAACCCTAGGTCAGTTTCCCATGAGCTCTTGGGGCTGAGTCATTGCTGTTGGAGGAGAGCCTGGGCCACCCCAGGGAGGTCGTGCGGATAGACTCAGCTGAAATCGCACCTGAGCTCAGGCTTCCCCAGACTCAGACCCAGCAGGCCGTCCCAGCCCCGCCGGGGGCTGCTGTGTCGGGTGCAGCCTCCACCCAGAAACCAGCATGTGGGCTGGAGTGGGGGAGGCGGGATGGCTCCTTGGCCTGCTCCGTTCCTGGCACACATGACCTCACAAGTCCCGGTGTCCTCTAGTCTAGGATGAGGAAGTTGGGCTAGATGACCACTCTCTGGGTTCTTCTCTCAACTCTGGAAAGTTGGCTTTGCACACAGATGAGAGGGACAGAGCTAGCGGTATGTGGTTCTTACTCTGTGCATCGCTGGAACAAGTGACACCTGGATTGAGCACGTGTGTAGCAGCGGGGACCTTGCGTGGGCCTGAGTGTGGCAGGCCTGACCTAGCCTTGCAGACTGAAGGTCGGAGACGCCCAGATAAGACAGAGCCGTTTCACCTGACCCTGTGCTCATCCCAGCCCCCAGCCAGCAGTTCCACGTCACAGGAAGGTGGAGGCCGGAAGTGGCAGGGCCCGGCCTCCTGCTGGGAAGTTAGAACAGCTGAGCAGGGTCTGGAGGTCAGAGAGGTTCCCACTCCGCCCGGGAGTCGGCAGGGACACGGGACGAGGGCCACTCAGTGCCTGTTTTGTTCTCCGTGCAGCATCTATGAGAAGCTGATTCAGTTCTGTGCCATAGACGAGCTCGGCACCAACTACCCAAAGGTGGGTCCAGTGCACAGGCTTGAGGGTGGAGGGGTTCCCTGGGCCCGGGCTGGCTCCACTGGAGTTGCCACAGAAAGGTCAGTGGCACAGCAATTCTGATTGGATGGAGGAGGCTCCGTCTCGCTCGTGTCCAGTGAGAGATAGCAGTTACAGATCTGGTCACGAAGCTCTGAATGTGTAGGGCCCAGGGGTGGGCTCACTGCTCCTGCAGATCAGCTGCGGGGGTTGCTGAGCGGGGCATCTATCCTGGAGCTGGAGGCCAGGAGTCACAGTTGAACCCTTGTGCTGTGACCCGGAAGGCGCCCCAGGCCAGGAAGGTCTATGGGAAGACTCAAGGGAGAGGGGCTTGTGTTCTGTCACTTGTCACCTGACACTGCCAGTTGATCGTGGCTTTGACCTTTCCTTTTTCAGGATATGTTCGACCCCCATGGCTGGTCTGAGGACTCCTACTATGAGGCATTAGGTAACCTGCCTTCCATCTGCCCACCTGCTATGTGTCCAGCCAGGCAGCCACCCAGGCCACACGCGTTTCTGAGTCTCCTCTATGTCGGAGGGTATCCAAGGGGCTGGCAGCGCCTTCACAGTCTCATGAGACGGACCCCCATCCCTGACTCACAAAGCTGTCATACAGCCAAGGAGACAGATGGCTGAGCCAGTAATCCCCGCACTGACGAGGCTTACGATGGGGGAGCTGGGGCAAGCAGGGATGCCTGACCTGCCACAGGGGGGACGTGGTGTTCACGCTGAGCTTGGAAGAAGTGCAGGGGCCAGGCAGGCACTGACGAGGCTTACGATGGGGGAGCTGGGGCAAGCAGGGATGCCTGACCTGCCACGGGGGGGACGTGGTGTTCACGCTGAGCTTGGAAGAAGTGCAGGGGCCAGGCAGGCACTGACGAGGCTTACGATGGGGGAGCTGGGGCAAGCAGGGATGCCTGACCTGCCACAGGGGGGACGTGGTGTTCACGCTGAGCTTGGAAGAAGTGCAGGGGCCAGGCAGGCATGGGCAGGATGCCCAGGCACAGTGGCGTCTTGAGGGCCCGTTAGGTAGAACTGGGAAGAATTGAGGCTGCAGGCCCTTGAGCCATAGGTCTTTTTTTTTAAATTTATTTATTGAAAGGCAGTGTGTCCTCCAGTGCCCAGAGACTGCTCCAAGGACTAGGAGTGGGCCCCAGGAGGAGTCTTCTGTGATACCTTTTTTTTTTTTTTTTTTTTAAAGATTTATTTATTTATTTGCAAGTCGGAGTTACGCAGAGTGAGAGAGAGGTCCTCCATCTGCTGGTTCGCTCCCCAATTGGCTGCAACGGCTGGAGCTGTGCCGATCCGAAGCCAGGAGCCTGGAGTTTCTTCTGGGTCTCCCATCGGGTACAGGAGCCCTAGGACTTGGGCCATCCTCTACTGCTTTCCCAGGCCATAGCAGAGAGCTAGATCAGAAGTGGAGCAGCCAGGACCCAAACTGGCGCCCATATGGGATGCTGGCACTGCAGGCAGAGGCTTTACCCACTACGCCATAGCACCGGCCCTGTCTGTGATACCTTTTAAAGATTTATTTATTTGAAAAGCAGAGTTAAAGAGAGGCAGAAAGAGAAGTCTTCCATCTGCTGGTTCACTCTCCAAATGGCCACAACAGCTGGAGCTGGGCCAATCTGAAACCAGGAGCCAAGAGCTTCTTCCAGGTCTCCCACGCAGGTACAGAGGCCCAAGGACTTGGGCCATCTTCTACTGCTTTCCAAGGCCACAGCAGAGAGCTGGATCAGAAGTGGAGCAGCCTGAACTAGAACCGGCGCCCATTTGGGATGCCAGCACTGTAGGTGGCGGCTTTACCCACTACACCACAGTGCCGGCCCCTAAACCGTAGATCTTAGCAGTCCATGGACCAGATCCTGGCCTGTAGAACTGATTTGTTTGGCCCACACTAATTGTGTCTTGTTCCACTGAATTCATTGCCAACACTTTACCTAAAAATTTATAATTCCAGTTTCTTGGCCAGTGGGACTGTACTCCCCTCTGGGCCTGCATTCGCAGGGAGCACTGGTCAGCCAGAGGTCAGTAGTAGGTGACCCTTCTAGGTGGCCCTCAAGCCCTTGAGTTTAAGGCCCCTGCTCCACACCAGCTTAGTGTTAGCACTTGATCTGGCTTAGTGCAAAAGGACGCTAAGCCCGCGAGGGTCTTCAGTTCACTGAACAGGGCGGTGGGGCAGAGTGGGCTGGGCCCCTTTAGCCAGAAGCTGCTCGGGCTGCCTCAGTCACAGCCTGTCTTCTCTCCCTAGCCAAGGCCCAGAAGATCGAGATGGACAAATTGGAAAAGGCCAAGAAGGAGAGAACCAAAGTAAGTGGTGACAGGCATGCTGGGTGGGAGGGCTTGGGGTGCACACACCTGCCGGCTGAGCCCAGGCTGCCTGCCCACTCTCACCGCACAGGAAGGCTCTGAGCAGCCTTGGCCGCGCCTGCTGCACTGGGCAGGTGCTGGCAGCCCAGGCCCTGTGGCTCAGCCGGCACACACCTCCTGTCGCTCTGCTCTTGTCCTGCTGTCGGCATTTTGTCCTCTCTCACCTCCCTCCCATCTTCTCCCCCCACCCCTCACAGCTCAGAGTCCTGGTGGCTTTGTCTCCGATTGGCAGGGCCCCAGCTGGCTGCAGTCTGTGTGTTTCTTGGCCTCCAGGACTGACCGTGGCCTGCCTGGGTGCTTTCCTGTAGGTGCCCAGTCTGACGGCCAGGTGACCCCTCACATAGGGTCCTGGGTACTGCTTCTTCCCCACCAATGTGGTCTGGGTCTCTTGGGCAGCATCAGTTTGGCTGTGAAACCAAAATGTCCTTTATCACGTCTCCGAGAGATAAGTGCTGGGCACCAGGACACAGCCTCTCCTGCCTGTGGTTTGGCCTGACCCTCCTCCCAGCAACTGCAGCCCCGGGACACCCCCCGATCGCCGGGCCGGGAAGCTGCAGGGCCTGGGCTGGCTGGCAGACCTCTCGGAGGCTCTGGTTGGCAGGCCAGGACTGTGGACTAGTGCAAAGGGATGACTTGGGCTGCTCCCTCGTAGCTGTGCTGAGTCTCCTCCGTCTCTTTCCCGCTCCTTCTGAACCCCAGGCTTAGTGCAGGGATGTGTCTGCAGCAGCACCAGGGGACAGGGGCGTCCTTGCCCTGTGCAGGCAGGCACCGCCTCCTGGGCGTAAGGAGGAGAGGCCGGGCTGGAGGGTGAGGGCCATGTGAGGGGCAGCTGTGGCCGCAGAGTGCCAGGCCTGTGTGTGCCAAGACCTGGGGCTGCCGGGAGGGGTGCGAGTCTGGGAAGCTGTTTCAGGAGTGGAGAAAAGCCCCTTCGGGCCTTCCTAAGTATTTCTCCCTCCCCTAGATGGTCACACAGAGTTGATTTTCAATGCTTCCTTTGTTTGGTGCCAAGCGCCTGTCCCTGGGGCGGATGGGTGGCGTGAGGAAATGGGTTCCCAGCTTTGCAGGGGTCTCACTGTCTTCTCTCCCTGCCAGATTGAGTTTGTGACGGGCACCAAGAAAGGCACCACGACCAACGCCACGGCCACCACCACCACCACCGCCAGCACAGCTGTCGCAGGTACGAGGCAGTCTGTCCCCGCTCCGCTGCTCTGCTTCCCGGCCAGACCCAGACGGAGCCAGGGCTGTGCTGGCTCGTTTGGCAGGCTGATACCCGCAGATCCAGGCCACAGTTGGGCCTTGTTGTCTGTGCTTTTTTTTTTTTTTTTTTTTTTTTTTTTTTTTAAGACTTATTTATTGAAAGGCAGAGTTACAGAGAGAAGAATCTTCCATCCAGTGGTTTACTCCTCAAATGGATGCAATGGCCAGAGCTGGGCCAGTTTGAAGCCAGGAGCAAAAAACTTCATCCGGGTCTCCCACATGGGTGGCAGGGGCCCAAGCACTTGGGTTGCCTTTCACTGGTTTCCTAGGCACGTTAGCAGGGAGCTGGATTGGAAATGGAGCAGCTGGGACTTGAACTGGAGCCCATATGGGATGCCGGCATCCCAGGCAGTGGTTTTACCTGCTGGGCCACAGCACAGGCCCCTGCTGTGATGTTCTCTAAGCCCCAAGTGTGAGAAGCGGCCTTGGAGCCCGGGTCGAGCCCCATCTGTGGCCGCCCCTCGGCTTTCTGGCCAGGCTCACTCATCTCTGTCCCCGCCCCCGGCCTGCGGGAAGGAGGGCAGTGCTTTCTGAGCCAGCTCGAGCGTGACCGCCTTGCCTTGTTTCCAGATGCCCAGAAGAGAAAGAGCAAGTGGGACTCCGCCATCCCGGTGACGACGATAGCTCAGCCCACCATCCTCACCACCACGGCCACCCTGCCAGCCGTCGTCACGGTCACCACCAGCGCCAGCGGCTCCAAGACTACTGTCATCTCTGCTGTGGGCACCATTGTGAAGAAGGCGAAGCAGTGACCAGGGGCCACTCTGGAGCCGGGACTTGACTAACTGTGCCCCCAGTGACCTGCCCGCTCGAGGGCGCCACACTGTACATTGCAAATCCTGGAGCCTGCTCCCAGGGACCGTGAGAGAGCCTGTGCGAGGCCCGCGGCCAAGGAGCGGGCGCTGTGGCCAGTGTGTCCACACACCACGTGGGGTCTGCCGCCTATTAAAGCGCCGCGTCCGCGGCCTGGCCTCTCCTGCAGGCTGCTACGTGCGGAAGCCCAAGCGCCCCGCGCCTCCTCAGTGGGGGTCACTGCCTCGGGGTTGATGGTGGGGTGACAGAAGCCTGTGGCACTGCTAAGCGCAGCCAGGAAGTCACCCTTTTCTCCACGCTGGTCTCATGGTGTGGCAGGTGGGAGCCCAGGAGGGGCCGAGGCCCCGTGTGCCCCCATCTGCCGCTCGGACCCAGCCCCAGCAGGGTCTCAGGGGAGGGTGCAGCCGAGCACTCCCCAGACTGCTTCTTTGACATCGGGCTCTAGAAGTCAGCCAGGCACCACACGACTGGAGTGAGACCCCCGGCTGCGCAGAGGGGAGGCGACGGCACCCGGCCAGGGCTGCGCAGTCCCTTGGTGCCCAGGGAGCTCGGCCGGCAGGGTCTGCGCACAGCGGAGATGAATCACCTCCTGGCCATGCTGGCGGCGGCCTGTTGTTTGTGTGAGAGCCGCTCCTGGGAGGGCCGGCCACCCCGCCCTTCCTCTGTTGTTATCTCTGCCCCGCAGCGGCCCGGGCAGCACCAGTGGACACCGGACTCCTCTGGGGCCGAACGGCCACCCCCAGCCAAGAGTCTGGGGAAGACTGTTTCCCTTCCTTGCTCTCCAGCGGAAGGGCCGAGTGTCAGAGGAGGAAGCCGGGCTGCCGGGGCCGGGCAGGTGGAGGAACTGCCTGGTGCTGTTGTGTGGCCTGAGGAGTGTGACGACCTCTGCCCTTGAGGGCCCCAAAATAAACCGAGTCACAAGTGCCCCTTCTCCGCCTTGGTGGTGACTCTGCAGTGCCCAGGACAGAGCTGCTGCCCACTGCTGTCCGTGGTGGCGAGGCCCTGCCCCACAGCCTCCAGCAGGGCCCCGGTGGCAGGGGCTCTGTCAGATCGCAGCCGGGAAGCAGACAGAGGTGCGGCGGCGTGTGCTGCGCATGTCTGCTGGCCAGGGCCGTGGGGAGTTGACCACAGCCAAGGCCAGCCCCGGTCAGTGCGCTCTGAGAATGGACGGGACCTAGGGTCGGGCAGTCCTGAGCTGGGAGCGCTGTCACTCCCTGTGGGAAACCCGAGTTGGCTGCAGGTCCTCTGGCCCCTCTGAACACCTGCAGTGTGAAATGGCACCACACCGGATGCCCCGGCTGCTGAGGGTGCAGTTTCCACCCAGAATGCCCTCCCTCCTGTCCCCTACTCCCATGGGCCCTACCCCTTCCATGTGGTTCCGGTCTGGGTGGTGGCTTCGTGATCCACGCAAGCCTGCAGCTGCTACACTGCCTGCATTCCCGGTCTCCCCTTAGACGGCAGACCAGCCCAACCCTGCCACACACTCCCCATCCATAGCAGAGTCCAGACTGGGCTGTGCACAGGCGGCCGCCAGCTCTGCCACCTCCCTACCGTGTGCCGCTGCCTCTGCCCCCTACCCGTGCAGGGCTTCAGCTGCCCTCACCAGTCACAGCCCTGCTCCATCCACACCTCGGCACAGGGCCCCTTCGTGCAGACTGACCCCCTGCCCCTGCCCCGGCAGTTAGGGTGCCACCTCTGCTGCTGGCACTCCTGCCTCAGGGCTAACACGTCCCTGCCCTGTCACTGTGGCCTGCATAGCAGAGGATGGAGACAGCTGGTGTCTCCTAGCTGGGAGCAGAGACCAAGCCTTGAGCAGCGCTGTGCCCCAAGGTAGCTGGCGTGAGATGAGCACCTGGTGATTGGGTAGACAGCAGAGTTGCTCTGTGTTCCCACCGCTGCTGTCACCGCACTGAGTTCCAGACCCTCAGGCCCACGCTCACTGCATCGCTCAAGCCCTCGCATGCCTTGACTGGATGGGTGGTGCACTGGCCGCCCTTCAGCTTCAGCAGTGGGTCCTGGGGCGAGCAGGGGAGGTCTCTGATTCTAATTTCTACATGTTTGGAATCTGTGATAAGAGATTTTTTTTTAAGGGTTATTGGACCATAGAAGAGTACAAGGAAGGACTCTATGGACAGATTGGGAGTGATCCTCAGTAGAGATTAGATGAAAGCCAGAGCGTGGAACGTGCTTCGTGTGAGAAGTACAGAGACGGGAGATACCAGAGGTAAGAAGGGAAATCCCTAGGTTAAATTCGAATTAGAAGGACCAGGCCTTGTGTCGCAGCAAGTTCAGCCACCACCACTTGAGATGCGTAACAGCCCATGTCAGAGGACCGGTTCGGGTCCCAGCCACTCCATCTCCACTTCCTGTCCATCTTCCTGCTGGTGCACACCCTGGGAGACAGCAGAGGATGGCTCAAGGACTAAGTCCCTGCCGACCACGTGGAGACCACATGGAGTTCCCGGCTCTGGCCTGGCTTGGCCTGGCCCTGGTAGTGGGCGTTTGACAGTGAACCAGCAGATACTCATCCTCTCCCCCCCCCCCCCCATCACTCTACCTTTCAAATAAATGAATGTGTCTTTTATTTAAAAGGCAGAGATACCTTCCATCGGCTGGTTCACTCCCCAGATGACCACAGTGGCTAGGGCTGGGCCAGGCCAAGACAGGAACCTGGAACTGCACCCTGGGAGGCAGGGACCAAAGCACTTCCCAGGCACGTTAGCAGGAGCTGGATAGGAAATGGAGCAGCCAGGACTTGAACTGACGCTCATAGGTGTGTCAGCCTCACGAGCAGTGGTTTAACCCACCGTGCCACAATGCCAACCGCAATGAATATATCTTTAAATATATGTATAGAGAGTTTATTATATACATGACATTTCCTTCTCTGTGCCATCAGAAGCAATGACAGCCAACAGCACTGCACGTACATGGTGACCAGACCTTGGTTACTCACATAAAGGGCTCCTTGGAGAAGGGGCTGATCTGGAAACCTTAGGGTTTCCCCGTAGCCACATAATGATGCTTGAAGGTGAGGAGAGAGTGACTACAATGAATTAGAAGATGGAAGTCCCTTCCCCCTTGGTGACATTTAAAAGAAAAAGCAATATAAGAACAAACTCCTCACTCAAGCTGTGAAAGACTGACCCACCCCTCTTTCAGGTCCTCCCTTCCAAGATGGCAAAGACAAGAACAGGGGCCGAGGCCATGGTGTAGCTGGGAAAGCCACCACCTGCAGTGCCAGCATCCATGTGAGTGCCAGTTGGAGTTCTGGCTGCCCTACCTCCAATCCTCCTCCCTACTGCTGCACCTGGGAAGGCAGCAGAAGATGGCCCAAGTCCTTGGGCCCCTGCACCTGCGTGGGAGACCGCAAGTGGCTCCTGGCTTTGTGTTGGTCCAGCTCCAGCTGTTGCGGCCATCTGGGGAGTGAACCAGCAGATGGAAGACCTCTCTCTGTGTCTCTCCCTCTCTGTAACTCTGCCTCTCAAATAAATAAATCTTTATTTAAAAAAATAAATAAATAAAAGAATTATCCATTCTGTGCTGTTGATGGAATTGTGCAATGGAACAGAAAATAGTACAGCAGTCCTCCAAAAATTAAAAATAGATCTGTATGATCCAGAGGTCCCACCGCGGGGTCCATCCTGAAGAAGGGAGGGTCTCAAGGGTACTTGCACATCCGTGTTGGTAGCAACATCACTCACAGAGCCAAGAGCTGGGAGCAAACCAAGCAACCGTCCGCGGAAGGGTGGGTCGGCAGAACGTGCGCTGGCCAGCAGTGGAGTCCCACGCAGACTTCAAAGGAGAGTGTTCCCGTCCAGCTTCCGCATGGATGGACCCGGAGGACACGACGCCAAGTCCACGGTCAAAGAGCAGCCAGATTCATAGACAGGAAATACAAAGGTGGAAACCAGGGGCTGGGGACAGGGAGATGGAGAGTTGCTTTATTGGGTACATTTTTCAAGAGGAAGTTTGTAGGGCTGGCACTGTGGCATAGCAGGTTAAGCCACTGCCTGCAGGGCCAGCATCCCATATGTGTCCCGGCTGCTCCACTTCCGATCCAGCTCCCTGCTAATGCGCCTGGGAACACAGCAGAGGACGACCCAAGTCCTTGGGCCCCTGTACCCATGTGAGAGACCTGGAAGAAGCTCTGGGCTCCTTGCTTCAGCCTGGCCCAGCCCTGGCCACTGCAGCCATCTGGAAAGTGAACTAATGGATGGAAGATATCTCTCCTTGTCTCTAATTCTCTCTTTCAAATAAGGATGGTGTTTGGGGGTACCGGATACTAGTCCTGGTTGCTCCTCTTCCAGTCCTGCTCTCTGCTGTGGCCCGGGGTGGGAGGGCAGTGGAGGATGGCCCAAGTGCTTGGGTCCCTGCACCCGCATGGGAGACCAGGAAGAAGAACCCAGCTCCTGGCTTTGGATCGGTGCAGCACTGGCCATAGCGGCCATTAGGGGAGTGAACCAAGGGAAGGAAGATGTTTCTCTCTGTCTCTCACTGTCTATAACTCTCTCTCTCATTGTCTAACTCTGCCTGGCCAAAAAAAAAAAAAAAGATGTTTGTACTATGAATGTTCTTGTTTGTTTGAATGATTGATTTTATTTATTTGACAGATAGAATTAGACTTAGTGACAGAGAGAGACAGAGAGAAAGGTCTTCCTTCCGTTGGTTCACCCCCCAAATGGCCACTACGGCTGGAACTACGCTGATCCGAAGGCAGGAGCCAGGTGCCTCCTCCTGGTCTCCCGTGCGGGTGCAGGTGCCCAAACACTTAGGCCATCCTCCACTGCCTTCCTGGGCACAGCAGAGAGCTGGACTGGAAGAGGAGCAACTGGGACTAGAACCCGGAGCTCATGTGGGATGCCGGCGCCGCAGGCGGAGGATTAGCCAAGTGAGCCATGGCGCCGGCCCCTTTTGTTTTTTGTTTTTTATTTTATTTTTGACAGGCAGAGTGGACAGTGAGAGAGAGAGAGAGACAGAAAGAAAGGTCTTCCTTTGCCGTTGGTTCACCCTCTAATGGCCGCCACGGTAGCGCGCTGCGGCCGGCGCACCGCGCTGTTCCGATGGCAGGAGCCAGGTGCTTACCCTGGTCTCCCATGGGGTGCAGAGCCCAAACACTTGGGCCATCCTCCACTGCACTCCCTGGCCACAGCAGAGAGCTGGCCTGGAAGAGGGGCAACCAGGACAGGATCGGTGCCCCGACCGGGACTAGAACCCGGTGTGCCGGCGCCGCAAGGCGGAGGATTAGCCTGTTGAGCCACGGCGCCGGCTGGCCTCTTTTGTTTTTTAAAGGTTGATTTGTTTATTATTTGAAAGGCAGAGTTACAGAGAGGCAGAGAGAGAGAGAGAGAGAGAGAATATTCCATCTGCTGGTTCACTTTCCAAATGGTTGCAACGGCCGGAGCTGGGCCAATCCAAAGCCAGGATCCAGGAGCTTCCTCCGGGTCTCCCACACGGGTGCAGGGCGTCACTACAGGTGACAGCTATACCCACTTCTCCACAGTGCCAGTCCCTGCCATTTTTCAACCCCCAAGAATTATCAATTCAGGCTAGGGTTACCAGTAAATGCTAAAACCATCCATTTCCCATGTTGGGAAACAGGCAGGTGATAAGGCATTGTCAACCCCACAAGTACTTTCATTTTTTCCCCCAAAGGCAATGACACAGAGGTCTTCCATCTGTTGGTTCACTCCCCAAATGCTGGCAACAGACAAGACTGGGCCAGAAGCCAGGAATTCAATTCAGGCCTCCCACATGGGTGGCACAAGAATCGCGGCTCAGCTGCACATCCCTGGAGCCCCGTGGTTAAAACCGTGCACGCCAGGGAAGACAGAGTTCAGAGAGAGAGAGGGAGGAAACACAGAAAGCTCATCGGTCTGTGGGTTCACTCCCCAAACGGCTGCAATAGCTGGGGCCCGTGAGGCCAGGGTTGTGCCAGACCGAAGCCAGGAGCCCTTGCCCTGGAAGCCAGCCTGACTCTGACCGGAAGGCGCAGCATGAGACAGTGGGGTTTTATCTGTTTACAGTTAACATGGAGGACAATGACTCTTAACCCTGGGGAAGGCGGTGTGAGCTACGGATCCTCTTCCCAGCAACCCCACAATCCCTCCCTCAGATGGGCCTGAGTCGTCACGTAGCTCAGAAGGTCACGCACCTTCTCCCCAGCAACAAATGCCTGGACGCCAAGAAGCCTGAGGGATCCCATGTTGTCTTAGCAAGGCCCCCCCGGGAGATCCTCTCCAGCCCCCACCTCCCCAAGAAGGGCTTTGCTATGAGCCCCTCCCCCAGAGGGGCTGCTGATCCCAGCGGGCACTGAGCCCCGCCCCCGGGCCTGGGTCCTCTCTGTAGGAAGCAGCTTCAGCCCCTCGCCTAGCAGGATGTATGTCACCGGCCCAGCCTCCACCGGCGGTGCTGGCAGACCCAAGTCCCTCGCGCAGGCTTGTCTGCCGCCCTCGGTTCTCCTCGTCCAGAGTGGACTGGGCACCTGCTGGAGCAGCTCGCTTCACCCCCGCCGGACCCCCTGCCAGCCACACACTCCCCAAACCCAGGAGTGAGCCTCTGGGCACCTGGCCTGGGCAGAACGGCCCGCAGATGCCCGGGCGACACGGCCGCCTGGTGACCGTGGCTCACACGTGTGCAAGCAGGGCTCCCACAGTCGCTGCGTGCAACGGCAGCCCCAGAATCTGTTTCCAGCTGGGGGTGCCGAGGCCCCGGGGGGGGGGGGGGCGTGTGACAGCGCCTCGCTCTCCTGCGACACCTGCCGCGTTCCAGGCGCCGTGCTTGCCGGCGGGGACTCCGGGATGGCTCCGCAGGGCATCTGCTCTGGGCACCACCGTCCAGGGCGACGATCATGTGCAAGCCAAGGTGGCAAATGCTTGGGAAAGGCTGGGTGCCCAGGCGAAGGGGACACACAACGCCACCTGGGGTGCAGCGAGGTCAGGGAAAGGCCCCTGGGGCAGGTGACGTGGGCATAAGGATACCAGGGTAAACCTGGCTAAGGCGGCTCCGAGCTGCGTGGTTAGCGGCTGCAAGCAGCTCAGGGCGGCCCAGCGGGGCGTAACCAGCAGCCCTGAGCCGGCCTGCCCTGGGACAGGGCCGCGGGCAGGCTCACGGCTGTGCCTCGGCTTGTCAAGGACTGGCGCAGTTCGCTGAGTGCGCTCCACGCCGGCGCGTGGTCTCTGCACGGGAACTACTCACTTCGGAAGGAGGTGTAAGTAGCTGGCTCAGGCACACAGGCGACCACCTGCTCAGACCTCTCTCCGGACACGGCGTGGGGGCGGAAGCGGGAGCCCGAGAGGGCCCGGCGCAGGAGAGAGCGGAGCTGGGACCTGGGGCAGCCCCGGGCCCATCCCTGGAGCGGGGAGGGCGCCGGCGGGGCGCGCATTGGTGGCGTCGCGCGGGTCGGCCGGCGGGGCAAAGCCTCGCCGTGGCTCGCAGCTCAGGGGCTGGGGGCTGCAGGGCGCGGGGCTAGGAGGCCGCCCCCGGCCCGAGCCAGCCTGGGCACCCGAGCCCGGAGCGCGCGCCCGGGCTGCTCTGGACGGAGAGGACACGGCTCCTCCCTCGGCCCCCGCCACCGCCGGTCGGGGCGCGGGGCCGGCGCCGCGGGAGCCGCAGCCCTTTCCGGGGGGCGGGCCCGGAGGCGGCGGCGCCCGGGCTCCTGCCCCGACAGGTGCGTGCCGCGCGCAGGAATGCGGCGCTCCTGACTCACCAGCGCCTCCTTCCTACCTGCCGCCCGCCCCATAAAGCGCTGCCCGCTCCCGCCCGCCGCCGCCCGCAGCCCGCAGCCCGCGTTCCCGACCCTCGGGCCCGCTTGAGCGCCTGCAGCCCCCGGCCGCCGAGCGCTCAGTGCCGGCGGGGAGCGCGCGAGTCCGCGCCGAGGTAGGTCCAGTGGCCGGCTGGGGAGAGCGGGGACAGCGCAGGGCACAGATCCGCACTTCCCCGGCCCCCAGGGTCCGCCCGGGCTACCGGAGCCGGCGAGGAGTGAGTGCCGTAGCCTGGGCAGCCGCGCAGGGCAGCGGGTCGGGTTTTGTTTCGTCTTTCCCTTCCTGAAGGCTGGCAGGCCCTGCTTCCCTCTCCGTGCTGCCCAGGGCAGGTGCCCAGCCTGCCCGGCTGTGCCCAGGGGCAGTTGGGAGCAGAGGCCCCGGGGCTGCCGGAGAAGGGGTCCTCTAAGACCCTGGGTGGGGGGTGGCTGGAGTTGGGTGTGCAGGGGCAGTGGGCCGAGGCAGGGGCCGGCAGGTGTGCAGGGCTGGGCCTCTCTGGGGTTTGCACCCTGCCAGGCAAACACAGGCTTCTGGGTGTGGTGCCGCTGTCCGTCTGGGCTGAGGGGGGTCCCTGCCTTTCCTCTTGGCCAAGCCCACGCCTGCTCTCCCTGGCTCCAGACCCTTCCTCCAGGAGGCTCCCTTCACTTCCCGTGCGGCCCCGAGATCTGCAGCCTCCAGGGCTGGCCCCTTTCCCACCTGCTTGGCCCCGGGGGTGACCCCATGTGGCCCAGGGGCTCCAGATGGCCCCCACGGGCAGGAACAGGGCTCCTCCTGTCCCCACGCCTCGCTGAGCACAAGGACCGGGCACAAGTGGCATGGCTGTTGCTGCCCTCAACAGAGCTGGAAGCGAGGCAGAGGGTCTCCCTCCCAGAGACCAAGAGGGGACAGCAGGGCAGGGGTGTTTTTCTCCTGGGGCCTGGCTTCCCCACTGGTGACAGAGCGGCCGAGGGGCCAGGGACCACCACGCAGCTCTCAGCAGCTGATAGGGAGGGCGAGGGAGGCCCTGGCAGGGAGATGGGCAAGCAGGAGCGAGGTTTGGGGGGGGCAGGTGCAGATGTGCTGGGGGGCGGCCATGGGGGTGGGAGAAGGAATGGAGATCTCTGTGTCAGGGGGGTCACGTGTGTGTCCCTGTGTGGGGGACAGCGTGGCAGTCGCATCCCCCAGGGACCTCCAAGTCCCTGCAGCCCGGTGGGGCCTGGGGCAGCCTGGGGCGGCCTGGAGCGTGGGTGTCCTGCGAGCTCCGCCCAGCCCATGGTGGCCACGACTTCCCATCCACTTTTATGTAAAATGTTTCTCATTTAGGCAACTGTGTTCAAATGTTTTAAAGAGGAGTTGAGCTTCCCCATTGCCCTGGTGCAGCCCAGTGGCTGCAGGGTGGGGAAGCCCTCCAGCCTGGTGTGCCTCCCCTCCTGTCTGGGCTGTGGGCATCACACAAGCCTCTCTCCCCTGTGGGCTGCTGTGTGGATTAAGTCACAGTCCTGGGGAGTTTGGGGTGCATGTTGCTGTCATGTACACTGTGTGCAGCCTGTGCATGTGGGTGGGTGAGTAAGAGCTGGGCTTGGCCCTCCGGTGCCCACACCTGCCTGGCTAATGGTGCCCCAGGGAGGCCTGTATTGTGTAGCATGTGGGTGTGGTGCCCATGCCCCGAGGCTGTGAGGAAGTCCTTTCCCCCAGGAGGCTGGGCTACCCAGGCTGCTGGCTCTGCCTGTGGAAGTGCCCGAAGCTGCTAGTGGCCTCCTGGGGGGGTGGGGGGGTCCGTCCTCCGAGGGAGGGGACTGTGCCTTTCTGCCCTCCACCCAGGCAGGGCCTCTGCAGCCCTGTAGGGACCTCAGCCCCCCACCCCCAAGCCCTGGCTCTGGGGCTGCCCTCACTCTCCCAGGCCAGGGGCTGAGAAAGGTTTAGGGAGAGGAGAGCTGGCGGGCACAGCTCCAGGTTGGGCCACTGGGAAGTCTGAGGCTCATGGCCTTGGCCCTGGGCTCTGCAGGCCTGGGGGGCCCCGTGGGCTGCCAGCTTCTCTCCTCCCGGAGGCACCAGGCTGCTCAGCTTTGGAAAGGCCCCCAGGCTGCCTGGGGCTGCCTTGGAGCTTGCTAATGAGCTGAGAGGGGTTTGATAGTGAGGCCAAGAGTGACGGGGTCCTGGGCTGGCTGTCTCAGTGTGTGGGAGCAGGAGGATTGCTCAGGGCCCCCAGAAACTCAGCCCTGGGGCAGGTGGAGGTGGGGTGAGAGGCAGGGGGTTCAGACCCCATGGCTAGAGAGGCAGAGCAGAGCCCAGCCCTGGGCAGCTGCTCACCCTTGGGCCCCAGGCTGGTGGGCCAGGACGGAGGGGACCCTCTCAGGCCCACTGGGTTCTGAGAGGCAAAGCAGAATTGGCCCCGGAGGCCCAGGGTCCCCAGAGGCCAGAAAGGGCTTTCCCAGGCAGGGTGTAGGGCTGGGGAGTCTCTGGGGGCCAGAGGCAGGAACGGCAGGGCGGGGGGCAAGCAGTGGAGGCGACAGGAGGCAGGAGCCCCGCTGGCCGTGCTAACCACTGGAACACTCGGGCCTCGGCCTCCACACCTGTGCAGTGGGACTGGCTGGCGTGGGCTCTCCCGTGGAGCATTGCGGGGGTCCTGGGAGCTGACAGCCCCGGCCAGGCACCAGGTAGAGGCACCACGTGTCAGCTGTCCTGTTCTGCAGGAGGAGATGGAGAGGCCGCGTCCCAGCCCGTGGGCCAGGCTGCTGCTGGCAGCCCTGCTGAGCGCCTGCCTCCCCGGGGACATGGGTGAGTCCCCTGCAGCCCCTCGGGCAAGAGGCACTGCCCTCTCACTCTCAGCCGTCCAACAGCCGACCCCGGCGCCCCTCCAGGGCTGGAGAAGGTAGAACTCCGTGCCCCGCAGAGGGGGCATCGTGACAGGCTGGCCGGGAGCCGGGGAGGAAGGGGGGTCTGAGGACGGCGGAGGACTGAGTGCCTCCCAGGAGGTGTCGGGGCCTCCAAGAGGGTGCAACGCTTGTGGGAATGGGAGGGGAGAGAGGCCAGTGTCCCTGCTCTCTGAGCGTCCTCGTGGGCAATTGGCTTGAGCCAGCGCCTGCATACTCAGCGTCAGTTGAGGTGGTTTCGGAAGCTTGAGATAGACCATGCTGGGGATATTACAGCGGGGGAAACAGCAAATCCTGCACTTCAGGACTTCCCCTCCAGTACATCGTCTGGGACCTCGGAGACCACCTACTGTGCGCATGCTGGGCGCACATAGTAGGTCCTTACTGTGATTTTTAACTGAGTAGACCAAGAGGAATCCAGGTAACCACATTCATTTCCTGAGGACCTACTGTGTGCTGGGCCTTGTGTTAGACACCAGGAATATGAGTCCCAGAGGAGCTCAGAGAGCCGGGGAGGATTCTGGGACTGGAAAACACGAGTTGTGATGGGGGAGACAGTTAGGGACAAGGGGCGTGGCCAGGGAGGTCAGCCGGAGAACCTGGCTCAGCACCCCGGGCCTCCCCTCTGGACATGGACGCAAGGTTCCAGGTTTGCGAGCTGGCTCTGCTGGTTCCTAGCAGTGCTACCTGAGACAGACCACAGAGCCCGAGGCCTCTCCTTCCTCCTGTGTAAAATTGGGAGAGAGCCCCCACCCCTCCCTGGGGAGGATGCAGGCGGGAAGGACCCGGGGCCCTGCTGGGACCCCTCTTCATGTGCCTACCCCTTCCCCGCCCCTGCTGGGACCCCTCCCCATGTGTCTGCCCCTCCCCCGCCCCCAGCCAACCGCTGCAAGAAGGCCCAGGTGAAGAGCTGCACAGAGTGCATCCGTGTGGACAAGGACTGCGCCTACTGCACGGATGAGGTGGGCAGCTGCCGGCTGGGGTCAGCCTAGGCCATCGCGCAGGCGCAGGTGCCTGCCTGGCCACACCCCTTCCGTGGCTCTGGCCAAGTCCACCTCTGCCACACCCTCCGCCCCACCCTGGGACGGCTGGGTATAGGAGAGGCAAGGGTCAGGAGTGCATCTGAGGTTGGGATGGGTGGGGTGGGGCGGGGGATGGACGCTGCCCCCTGCTGACCACATCTGCTTCTGGCCAGATGTTCACAGAGCGGCGCTGCAACACCCCGGCCGAGCTGCTGGCGGCTGGCTGCCGGCAGGGCAGTGTGGTGATCATGGAGAGCAGCTTCCAGATCACAGAGGTGCCTGGGGATGGGGCTTGTGGCTGTGGGGCGCTGCCCATGTTCACAGAGGGGCTGGTCTGGGGGGAGTCCCCAGGGCCTCAGAGTGGCCCTCCAGCCCTCTGTCGCCTCCCCTGGGTGCAGGAGAGCCAGATCGACACGGAGCTGCGGCGCAGCCAGGTGTCCCCCCAGGGCATGTACATCCGGCTGCGGCCCGGCGAGGAGAGGCACTTTGAGCTTCAAGTCTTCGAGCCCCTGGAGAGCCCCGTGGACCTGTACATCCTCATGGACTTCTCCAACTCCATGTCCGACGATCTGGACAACCTCAAGCAGATGGGGTCGAACCTGGGTACAGCCGGGCGAGCGTGGGCCACACAGGGCAGCGCGGGAGGAGCCCTCGGCCTGCTGGCAGGGCAGCTGCTGGGAGGCCGGGGCTCAGGACGGCTGCACCCATCCCACAGGGCGAGACAGCACATCTGAGGGCTCCCCAAGCCCCCATTCTCGGGGTGGGGGGGACCAGGCCTTGGGACTTGAGGGCAGGCCCAGGCCTGGCGGGCACCTGTGTTTGATCTCAGCCCTGCACACAGATGCTTGCACACAAAGCGTTAACCAGAGACAGCCCTTCTCCCTCCTCCTCCTCCCTGTCCGTGTTGGGGTGCTGGGGTGCAGCTGTCCCCTCTCTGTCCTGTTGATGCCCAGCCCAGGTCCTGAGCAAGCTCACCAGTGACTACACCATCGGCTTTGGCAAGTTCGTGGACAAAGTCAGCGTCCCACAGACGGACATGAGGCCTGAGAAGTGAGTGACGATGTGGGCCACCTCCTCTGTCACCTGAGTGGCGGCCCCCGGGGCATGTCCAGCCTCCCTGTCCTGACGCTCGCCCTCCTGCCCACCTCCGCGCAGGTTGAAGGAGCCCTGGCCCAACAGTGACCCTCCATTCTCCTTCAAGAACGTCATCAGCCTGACCAAGGACGCGGATGAGTTCCGGGACAAACTGCAGGGAGAGCGGATCTCGGGCAACCTGGACGCCCCGGAGGGCGGCTTTGACGCCATCGTGCAGACGGCTGTGTGCACGGTGAGCCCAGCCGCGTGTGAGCTACCCACCAGCCTGCCCCGCCAGGCTCGGAGACCCCGGTCCCCGGCCCCTCTGCGTGGCCCCTGCTCAGAAGCTCCATGGCGGAGGAGCCCACCTGAGCAGTCACAGCCTGCATTTGTATTGGCCAGTGAGGCAGACGTGCCGTAGGGTTCTGGAATCTTCTTCATTGCCCTGAGGCCAGCCTGCCAACCAATCTCCCAGGACCCAGCTGAGCTGGGCGGCTGAACTGGCCACTTGCTTTATGTGTACATCAAAACAACGTCATCCGGCGCCGCGGCTCACTAGGCTAATCCTTTGCCTGCGGCGCCGGCACACTGGATTCTAGTCCCGGTCAGGGCACCAGATTCTGTCTCAGTTGCTCCTCTTCCAGTCCAGCTCTCTGCTGTGGCCCGGGAGTGCAGAGGAGGATGGCCCAGGTCCTTGGGCCCTGCACCCACATGGGAGACCAGGAGGTGGCCCCTGGCTTCTGGCTTCAGATCAGCATAGCGCGCTGGCCGTAGCGGCCATTTGGGGGGTGAACCAATGGAAGGAAGACCTTTCTCTCTGTGTCTCTCTCTCTCACTGTCTATAACGCTCTCTCTCTGTCTCTCTCTCTCACTGTCTAACTGCCTGGCAAAAAAAAAAAAAAAAAAAAGTCCATTTTACAGACAATTTAGAAAACAAAGAAGAGAAGTTGCCCTTCATTTCCCACCATCAAACAGCCATCCCCTGTCAGCTACCTGCGAATCTTACTCCATTTCCTTATTTTACACGGTGCAATCCGTGTAGTTTCTACTCGGAAATTTACCGTTTGTTTTTCACTACATTTTCTCTTGTAATAGTTTTCCAAGTCATTCCATATATTTCTAAAATCTTGCAGTGTACTGCTGTACCTATTTTTTTTTTTAAGATTTATTTATTGAAAGGCAGAGTGACACAGAGAGACAGAGAGAGAGAGAGATTGTCCATCTGCTGGTTCACTGCCCAGATATCTCCCAGAGCTGAAGCCAGGAGCCAGGAACAGCATCCGGGTCTCCCACGTGGGTGCAGGGGCCCAAGCACTCGGGCCAAGGTCTGCTGCTTTTCCAGGAGCGTTAGCAGGGAGCTGGATTGGAAGTGGAGCAGCCGAGACTTGAACCAACACTCCGGTGTGGGATGCTGGCATTGCGAGTGGAGAGTTAATTTGCTGCACCACAATGCCAGCTCCGGCTGTACCTATTTAGCCAGCCTTTGGCATTTAACATTGTGTACATTTTCCTATGCAGTTGAAACATACTTGTGGGGCCAGCGCAGTAGGTTAAAGCCCCAGCCTGCAGTGCAGCATCCCATATGGGCACTGGTTCTAGTCCCAGCTGCTCCACTTCTGATCCAGCTCCCTGCTATGGCCTAGGAAAGCAGTAGAAGATGGCCCAAGTCCTTGGGCCCCTGCACCCACGTGGGAGACCCGGAAGAAGCTCCTGGCTCCTGACTTCAGATCAGCTCAGCTCTGGCTGTTGCGGTCATCTGGAGAGTGAACCAGCGGAATGGAAGCCCTCTCTCTCTCTTTCTCTCTGGCTCTACTTCTTTCTGTAACTCTGTCTTTCAAATAAGTAAAATAAATCTTTTTTCTTTTTTCCTTTTTTTTTTTTTTAGACAGGCAGAGCTAGACAGTGAGAGAGAGACAGAGAAGAAGGTCATCCTTCCGTTGGTTCACCCCTCAAATGGCCGCTATGGATCGGTGCTGCGCCGATCCAAAGCCAGGAGCCAGGTGCTTCCTCCTGGTCTCCCACGCGGGTGCAGACACCCAAGCATTTGGGCCATCCTCCACTGCCTTCCCGGGCCACAGCAGAGAGCTGGACTGGAAGAGGAGCAACCAGGACTAGAAACTGGCACCCATATGGGATGCTGATGGAGGATTAGCCAAGTGAGCCGCGGCGCCGGCTCTGTAAAATAAATCTTTAAAAAACCCACATACTTGCAGAGTAGCCCAGAGCCTGCAGAGTTCACTGTGTGCACGGATGCTGCATGCGTTGCCCCTTCCCCCGCCGCTGGCCTCTGGTTTTGACACCATCACACATGTGTGCACGTGTCCCTCTGCCTGTTAATCCCGTGGCTTCCACCCAGCCCCGTGGAGGGACCCACCCTCAGCGCTCCTCGGCAGGTAGCCTGCTGCATGGCCCGCCCCTCCCTGCCTTCCCCAGAGAGCCATCGGCTGGCGCCCCGACAGCACCCACCTGCTGGTGTTTTCCACCGAGTCGGCCTTCCACTACGAGGCCGACGGGGCCAACGTCCTGGCTGGGATCATGAACCGCAATGACGAGAAGTGCCACCTGGACGCCACGGGCACCTACACCCAGTACGGGAGCCAGGACTACCCGTCCGTGCCCACCCTCGTGCGCCTGCTCGCCAAACACAACATCATCCCAATCTTCGCTGTCACCAACTACTCCTACAGCTACTACGAGGTGCGGGGGGCCCGGCCCTGCTGTGCCAGAGGCGGGCGGGGCAGGGAGGGGGCGTGTGGAACTTCCTTCCACCTTCTCTCCTCCATCCCTGAAGCTTTTGGGGCCCCCAG
Source organism: Lepus europaeus (assembly GCF_033115175.1). NCBI lineage: Eukaryota > Metazoa > Chordata > Mammalia > Lagomorpha > Leporidae > Lepus > Lepus europaeus. The sequence goes on along the minus strand of NC_084844.1, from coordinate 4,978,912 downwards.
GCCGTCCCTGGTGGGAAGGGAAGATCCCATGCCCACCCGCCAGCCTGGTCCCCGAGCGGTCGGGGGGTGGACAAGAGCAGGCTCTGGACACACCAGCAGCTTCCTGGCCTCAGTTTCCCCGTCTTCAAAGTGGGGCTAATCCCAGACGCTCGCCCAGACCCAAGGAGGTGCTGAGTGCGTGGCTTCCCCTCCACAGAAGCTGCACACGTATTTCCCCGTGTCCTCGCTGGGGGTGCTGCAGGAGGACTCGTCCAACATCGTGGAGCTGCTGGAGGAAGCCTTCAACGTGAGTGTGCGGGGCCGGGTGGGCTGCTGTGTCACAGCTGAGAGACACAGGCGATTCCAAAGGCTCATGGGAAATGCAGTCCAAAGATACAGTTATCATAATGCCCCCGGTTTTGGAATCTTTGCATAGTTTTTTTTTTTTTTTAATTTTTCCATAATCATTTTTTTCGGTGAACTTTTTGAAGACCTCAGGAGGGGGGGGTTGGTGAGAAAGGGTCTCTAGCCGTCCCTAGGGAGCCCACCCAGGTGGGACAGTCACCGGCAGGCGCTGGCATTGTGAGCCCCACACCCAGCCACACCACGCCAGTTGCCCATGGCCGGCAGGGCTTGGAGCAGGGCCAGGCCAGGCCAAGGTGCCCCAGCTCCCCCAGCCCACTGACTGCCGCCTTCCCTCAGCGCATCCGCTCCAACCTGGACATCCGAGCCCTGGACAGCCCCCGAGGCCTGCGGACAGAGGTCACCTCCAAGATGTTCCAGAAGACAAAGACTGGGTCCTTCCACATCCGGCGGGGGGAGGTGGTACGTCTCTTGGGGCGCAGGGACACGGGTACAGCCCCGCCAGGGCGGCGCTGTCTGAAGCAGTGGTGGACAGCATGCGCCCTGGAGTCAGGCAGGTCCCTCCCAGGCCACCCCTGGGTGAGCGGGGCAGGTGTTCCAGAGCCTCATCCGCACGGGGAGTGCCTGGAGGGTAAACAGGCCAATGAGACGGTTCGGTCACCCCGGAAGACCCCCTCGCCCGTGAGCTGCACCTGCCTCTGCTCACCGCGGGGGGGCCCTGCAGGGCACGTACCTCGTGCAGCTGCGGGCGGTGGAGGACGTGGATGGGAAGCACGTGTGTCAGCTGCCCGAAGAGGACCAGAGAGGAAACATGCACCTGAAGCCCTCCTTCTCCGACGGGCTCCGCATGGACGTGGGCATCATCTGTGATACGTGCGCTTGTGAGCTGGTACGGCCTGGCCCTGCCGGGTGGCACGGAGGACCGAGCCCGGTCCCAGGGCCTGGGGCCACCCCTCCCCGGGGCAGCGGCCATGACAGGTGGCCTGTCCACCCCAGTCTATTCAACGTCTCGTTGCAGGAGAAGGAGGTGCAGTCGGCGCGCTGCGACTTCCACGGAGACTTCATGTGTGGCCACTGTGTGTGCAATGAGGGCTGGTGAGTGCAGCCAGGGAGCCAGGCACCTGGGATGTCCCAGCAGGCCCCTGACCTCGGCGCGCCTTGTGTGCCCGCTGGGGCTGGGGCACACCCAGTCACTGGGTGAATCCGCTTCAGGCACTTGGTATATGGATGGTCCTGGGCCCACGAACATTCGACTCGGGGCTTCTCTCTAGGATTGGGCCAGAGCGTTAGCAGTCAGACATCTGCTTCAGCCAGGCTAAGGGTGACGCTGGGCAGGTGGGGTGATGTGGGCAGGTGGGGGTGATGTGGGCAAGTAGGGGGGTGATGTGGGAGGTTAGGGGTGACACTGGGCGGGTGGGGTGATGTGGGCAGGTGGGGGTGATGTGGGAAGGTTGGGGGTGATGTGGGTAGGTTGGGGTGATGTGGGTAGGTTGGGGGGTGATGTGGGCAGGTTGGGGATGATGTAGGCAGGTTGGGGGTGATGTGGGCTGGTTGGGGTGTGATGTGGGAGGTTAGGGGTGATGTGGGCAGGATGGGGGTGATGTGGGCAGGTAGGATGTTTGCTAGGTTAGGTGTGTTCGGTGGGTTTTCCACTACTCTATTTTCAGCTTCACTTGGACCCTAACTCGGCGCTGGGTGGTGGTAAATGCAGCACCTCTGGGAGATAGGCAGGGGTGGTTGCTGTTGGGGTGGTCTGGGGGCCTGGGGTGTGGGAGACAGGTACAGGAGGGAGACTTCCTTCCCATTCCATGCCTCTGGTTTCTTGAGTGTGGTGACCCAGGCACACGCATTCCCTCCTGAGTGGGGGCAGGGAGGGCTGTGGAGCTCCAGCCGCCCGGCAGCCTGCTGTGACGAGGCCAGCAAGCAGCAAGGAAGGGGCCCTGGTGACGAGGGACTGCGGCACTGAGGCTCAGAGTGCCTGGGCCCATAGAGTTCCCAGCTTCCTCCCGGGCCGTGGCCGTGACCGTGGCCGTGACCGGTTCCTCCCTCAGGAGCGGCAGCACCTGCACCTGCGCCACGGGCTCACTGAGCGACATCGAGCCCTGCCTACGGGACGGCGAGGACAAGCCGTGCTCGGGCCGCGGCGAGTGCCAGTGTGGCCGCTGCGTGTGCTACGGCGAGGGCCGCTACGAGGGCCAGTTCTGCGAGTACGACAACGTGCAGTGTCCCCGCACCTCCGGGGTGCTGTGCAATGGTAAGCACGGCCGCTGGCGGGGAGAACCAGGCCAGCGGTCAGGCCCAGACTCTCTCGGGGCCAGAAGCTCAATCCAGGTCTCCCACATGGGTGGCAGGGACCCAGCGACTTGAGCAGTCACCTGCTGCTTCCTGCATTAGAGAAAGCTGGAGTCAGGACCTGGGGTTGCATGGAACCCAGGCTCTGTGCAAGACAAGGGCACCTTAACCGCGACGCCAAATGCCCACCCTTCCCTTCCTTTAAGACCCTGGAGCCCCTAAGAGTCTTCTTGGCAGCTTGGGTCTGTGCCACCCACTGCCCTGTCTTGGCGGGGGTCCCACCAGCTCAACCCTTAGTGATCGGCAGCCCTTGCTCTCTGGAGATGCAGCAGGGCCTAGAGCTGGGGTGAGTCCATCCACCCACAGGGCCGAGCACAAAGGTTGGGCTCAGATTGGGAGTGCATAGTCTGGCCGGGACCGTGAGAACCCAGCTCAGGGGCGCAGGGAAGGCTGGGTAGCGGAGTGGAGAAGGGGGCATGGTGCAAGTCCACTTGTCATGGCCTCCACTGTGTGCTCGCCCCCAAGCCCGACCTGGGCCTCTCCTCCATTCTCGCTTCTGCCCGTTGGTTCCTCCCTTGGGCTGTCCGGGCCAGAGCGGTGCTCAGAGGGACAGGAGGGAAAGCCGGGCACGCCCAGAGGAGAGCAGACGGTGGGTCCCGGGCGTGGGAGAGAGGAGGAGAGGGTGGTGCTGCTGAGGTCATTTATGAAACCTAATGATTTATCTGTAGAAATAACAAGTCAAAAGATAGAACTAAAACAGCTTTATTTCTTGTTTTCTGATAGTCACACATTTGGTTTCTTTTTCTTACCTTATTGCGTTGGCCAGGACCCAGCAGAGGTTCTTAAACAGGGAGCCGTGTGATTGGTGGTTTGTTTTGGGACGGTCACTCTAGCTGCACAGTGGACGGCAGGGGAGGGGAGAACGAGTCCAGAAGAGTGAGGGAGAGGCGCCCTTTGCCTTGGGCTGGGAGCAGCCCAGCGCCCACGGCTCCGTTCCCTGGCTGGTGGGCAGCCTGGGGCGCGCGTGCTGATGCGGCCGTCCGTCCTCTCCCTTCCCTGCCCACCTGCAGACCGAGGCCGCTGCTCCATGGGCCAGTGTGTGTGCGAGCCCGGTTGGACGGGCCCCAGCTGTGACTGTCCCCTCAGCAACGCCACGTGCATTGACAGCCACGGGGTAGGCCTGGGCACGGGGCAGGCGGTGTGGACAGCAGCGTGAGCCCCAGTCAGAGGATTCGTGATGGGCAGTGGGGAGGGGAGCGGACAGCGCTGGGCACAGCCAGCTCACTGGTGCCCCTTCTGCCCCAGGGTATCTGTAACGGGCGTGGCTACTGCGAGTGTGGCCGCTGCCACTGCCACCAGCAGTCGCTGTACACGGACACCATCTGTGAGATCAACTACTCGCTGGTGAGGCTGGGGTCGCTGGGGCGTGGGCGCAGGCAGGGTGGGCAGGAGGGCACGAGGTTGGGAAGCAGGGCCTGGCAGCTGCCCCCCCAGCACAGTGCCCACCTGCTCCTCTGCCCGCCCAGATCCCCCTGGGCCTCTGTGAGGACCTGCGCTCCTGCGTGCAGTGCCAGGCCTGGGGCACGGGGGCGAAGAAGGGGCGGACGTGCGAGGAGTGCAGCTTCAAGGTCAAGATGGTGGATGAGCTTAAGAGAGGTAGGGGGGTGGGGAGCAGGGGTGGGGCGGAAGCATCTGGGCAGGGGGCTTGAAGTCAGATCTGGGTTGAGGTCACACCATCCAGACAGAGCTCCCAGAGCTGGGCGGGGCACACTGAGGCCAGCAAGGACCTCTAAGGATCTAGGGCAGGAGGCGCGGGGCTCCGTGGTGGGCGCACACAGCATGCTGGGGATGCACCGTCTCCCCCGAGGCGGGCCCCAGGCCCTGTGGGGCTCCCGGGTGCAGGGGTGCAGTCGGGGCCCGCTGACTGTGTCTGGGTGCAGCGGAAGACGTGATCGGGTACTGCTCCTTCCGTGACGAGGACGACGACTGTAGCTACAGCTACACCGTGGAGGGCGACGGCACCCCCGGGCCCAACAGCACCGTCCTGGTGCATAGGAAGAAGGGTGAGTGGGCCGGGGGCTGCAGGAGGCCTGGGCACCCGGGGGAGGGGGCGGGGGGCAGGTGGGTGGGCAGCGCCTCCCTCCTCTGCCTTCCCGCAGACTGCCCGCCCGGCACCTACTGGTGGCTCATCCCCCTGCTCATCCTCCTGCTGCCGCTGCTGGCCTTGCTGCTACTGCTCTGCTGGAAGTATTGTGCTTGCTGCAAGGTGAGCCCCCCCAGGCCCCCCACCCCTGCAGCCGGCTCCCCAGAGGCTGCAGACTCCATGGACAGGTTATTTGATGCCTCGGTTTCCTCGTCCATAAAATGGGTTTGTTGGAACAGACCTCTGAAAGTGGCGATGTTAAGTCACATAAAGTTCTCCGGCCCACTTGCTGGTGCAGCTGACAGTCTTGGGGCTGGGGGTGGGGTGGGGGTAGTTTAGGGGGAGGGGAACAGAGCAGAGGCAGGGAGGCTAGGCAGACAGCACTGCAGGGAATGCTGGGTTGTAGGGGCAGAGGCAGCACCTGCGGCCGCCCCCAGTGTGTGTGGTCAGACATGTCTGAGACACCAATTTGGCACTTCCGGAAGGGGTTTGGCCACGGAACCTTTCCCCCACGGAGCATCTGGCGGGGCTTCTGGAGTTCCACATTTTGGGAACCCTGTGCCCACTCACCCTCTGTGCCCACCCTGGCCTCATGGCCCTATCTCTGCCCCTGGGGAGGCTCTGGAGCATTGGCATAGGGGTGGGGGCTGCCGGCTGGAGGGGCTCACCGCCCTCGCCCCGCCCACTCTTCTCCTAGGCCTGCCTGGCCCTTCTCCCCTGCTGCAACCGAGGTACAGGGGGCCCTGGGTGCTCTCTCCAGAGCCGGGGCGGAGGGGAGGGGGCTGGCTGGGTGGGTGAGGTCCCACCTGGGAGGGTGTGGCTGGCAGGCTCTGGGGGCCCTGCCCTGAGGTCCCTGCCCCGCAGGCCACATGGTGGGCTTCAAGGAAGACCACTACCTGCTGCGGGAGAACCTCATGGCCTCCGACCACCTGGACACGCCCATGCTGCGCAGCGGAAACCTCAAAGGGCGGGACACCGTCCGCTGGAAGATCACCAACAACGTGCAGCGGCCCGGGCTCGCCACCCACACGGCCAGCACCAACCCCAGCGAGCCGGGTGAGGCGGGGCTGCCGCCGCCGCTCTGGGCAATGGCCTTGGGGAGCTCCTCCCGGGTCTGCGGTGGGTGGCACCTGTCCCGTCCAGGGTGCAAGCTCAGGCCCCGCCTCCCTGGCCCCCTTCCTGATGGTGCCACAGCTTGAGGCCCTGCTGCCGGCCCTCCCCTGTGCTAGCGTGGCTGCAGGGGGCGGGGAGGTCTGCCCTGCGGTGCCCGCTGTGCTGTGCATAGCCCTGACCACACCTGCGCTCCCCCTCCCCACCCCAGTGCCGTACGGACTGTCCCTGCGTCTCGCCCGTCTCTGCACCGAGAACCTGCTGAAGCCGGACACGCGGGAGTGCGCCCAGCTGCGCCAGGAAGTGGAGGAGAATGTGAGGACCGGAGCTGCCGGGCGGCACGGCGGGCGTGGGTGCCATGGTGGGGCTGGGGTGGGGCAGGGGCAGGGCAGCTGCTATGGAACCGGGACTTTCTGGCCAGGAGATACGGCGCTTTGGATGTGTGCCTGACTGATTCCAGACTTGGGGTGGCAACAGAGTGTGGGTCTCAGGACCCCCATGGGCCTGCCCGCCCCCTCTCCCCCCAAGCCAGCCTTGCAAGGGCCTCTGGGTAGAAAGCCCACCCGGCTTCCCTGGGCCCAGCTCACTGCCCGCACCTTGCCTGGCAGCTGAACGAGGTGTACAGACAGATCCCAGGTGCACACAAGCTCCAGCAGACCAAGTTCCGGTGAGTCCTGGGTACCCCGGGCTGGGGGGGCAGCTTGGCTGTGCTGGGCCCCACCAGCCCCAAACCGGGTCTCCAGGGCCCTAGTGGGGTTGAGGAGTGACGCCAAGAGATCAGGGCCCCTCCCCCCAGCAAGGAACGTCTGGCTGAGCCTCTCTCTCTCCCACAGGCAGCAGCCCAACGCCGGGAAAAAGTGAGTTGAAGTTGCCCCCGCCTCCCTGCTCCCAGCCCCAAACCTGCCCCAGCCCCATAGGAAGGGAGAGAGGGCCCCATGCACCTGTCACAGGTTAGTCCCTCCCCCTCCCACGTCCTGTCCTTCAAACTCCCCCCACCCCAGGGGAGCACTTACCATGCAGCAGCCCCCACCCCAGAAATAAGCAAAACCTGAACCTGTGGGCACCAGCAGGCCACAAAGCTGCACCCCAAATCCTGGCCCTTCTGGGATGTGTGAGGCCCTCCACACAGCGTGCCTGGGGGGCAGGCAGTGCACCCACCCTGGGGAGACAGGCGCCATGGCTGTTCCCATCCCGCAGATGAGGTCCCGAGGGTGCAGAGCGAGGGAGGGGGGCTGGCAAGGACTCTGAAACCCCAGTCGGGCAGAAGGTGCCAGCGTGGCCCCTCCCCCACCTGGTCCCCCCCCCCCAGGCAAGACCACACCATCGTGGACACAGTGCTGATGGCGCCGCGCTCGGTCAAGCCGGCTCTGCTGAAGCTGACAGAGAAGCAGGTGGAGCAGGGAGCCTTCCACGAGCTGAAGGTGGCCCGCGGCTACTACACCCTCACTGCCGAGCAGGGTAGGTGGGCAGCTCCCCGCGCGCTCCCCACCCCGACGGCCACGGCCCTCGCCTGACCGCCCCGCCCTGCCCCCGCCAGACGCCCGGGGCATGGTGGAGTTCCAGGAGGGCGTGGAGCTGGTGGACGTGCGGGTGCCCCTGTTCATGCGGCCTGAGGACGACGACGAGAAGCAGCTGCTGGTGGAGGCCATCGACGTCGCCGCGGGCACGGCCACCCTGGGCCGCCGCCTGGTGAACATCACGGTGATCAAGGAGCAAGGTGGGCCGGGGGCGGGGCTGGCGCTGAAGCCGGCCGAGTGGCCGGGTACCTGTGTCTGCGGGACGCCACGGGCGCAGGCTCCGGTAAGGAGTGGCTGTTCTGGATCCTGGCCCTGGGTGCCCAGGAAGTGGGCGCTTCTGTCAGCGTCATAAGGGGTCACCCCGCGCTGTCCCCCGTTCTGTGTCCAGAGGAGGGATTAGCAAGGCTTCTGGCCAAGGACACCCAAGAAACTGATCATGGTGCCCCCAGCGGCCAGGGGACCCCTCTGGCCCCTGCCCCTTCCCACCTGCTCCTCCCCCAGCGGCTTGGGCCCCTCCCTGCCTGGGCTTGGGCCCCTCCCCACCCCACCCCCCCAGGATGGCTGTGGATGCTTTGTTTCGGCCCCCCTGGCTTTTTCTGGAAGAATTTTCCATCCCCATCCTCAGCCTCCCCCCAGGGCTGTGGGAGGAGGGGTAGGGAGCCGGCTCCCCTGAATGCTGACCGCCCGGGGCTCCTTGCAGCCAGTGGGGTGGTGGCCTTCGAGCAGCCCGAGTACCTGGTCAGCCGGGGGGAGCAGGTGGCCCGTGTCCCTGTCATCCGGCGCACCGTGGACAGCGGCAAGTCCCAGGTGTCGTATCGCACGCAGGACGGCACGGCAAAAGGCAACCGGGTAAGGTGCTACCATGGAGTCAGGGGGGACGGCACGGGATCAGGGGTGCCCCATGGGGTCAGGGGTGATGCCACGGGGTCAGGGGTGCCCCATAGGGTCAGGGGTGATGCCACGGGGTCAGGGTGCCCCACGGGGTCAGGGGTGATGCCACGGGGTCAGGGGTGCCCCACGGGGTCAGGGGTGACACCATGGGGTCAGGGGCGCCCCATGGGATTTCACAGGACACGGCAGCTGCCTGTTGCCGGTTGCAGGTGTTGTCCCTGGCTGGCCTCGCAAGGACGTGCCAGCTGCTTCTGCCCCCGTGGCAGGGGTGTCTCCCTTGTGCAAAGTGCAAGTGACACCCTGGGGGAGGCCCCATTGCTGCCAGGGACTCAGACCAGGGGGGTTGTACCCTGCTCCTGCCCCAACCGTTCCTGCCCCTCTCTCTGACAACCCAGGACCCCCAGGGGAGCTCACCCTTTCATGGAGAAATGCAATCCCCAGACGCCCCAGTCCTGGGGGCTCCGGCTTCTTGGGCTGGGACAGCCGTTCTGTGTCCCTGGACTGGGTCCCCAGGGGCTGTCGCCTGGCCTGCTGGTTTCCCTTGAGTCCAGTATCAGGAGCAGCCAGAGCCCCGTGGAGCACACGCTTGGTTTTGTTTACAGGGTTTTAGGTTTTAATTCTGAATGTATCACCAAATTATAAACTCAGAATATTCCCCCCCCCGAGAAACCTTTTATTTAAGGAAGACAAACTTCATGTATTTCATAAGTACTTTTTTTAAAAAAAAGATTTATTTATTTATTTGAAAATCAGAGTTACACAGAGAGAGGAGAGGCAGAGAGAGAGAGATCTTCCATCTGTTGGTTCACTCCCCAGATGGCCGCAACGGAGCTGGGCTGATCTGAAGCCAGGAGCTAGGAGCTTCGTCCAGGTCTCTCACATGGGTGCAGGGGCCCAAGGACTTGGACCATCTTCCACTGCTTTCCCAGGCCATAGCAGAGAGCTGGATCAGAAGTGGAGCAGCCAGGACTCGAACTGACGCCCACATGGGATGCCAGCACTGGCAGCCATAAGGGATTGTAATTTTACCCACTATGCCACAGTGCCAGTTTTTTAAAAGCATTTTTATTGTCTCATTTTCAAAACAAACTTCCTTGTGGCACTGGCACACCGGGTTCTAGTCCCGGTTGGGGCACCAGATTCTGTCCCTGTTGCCCCTCTTCCAGGCCAGCTCTCTGCTGTGGCCCGGGAAGGCAATAGAGGATGGCCCAAGTGCTTGGGCCCTGCACCCCATGGGAGACCAGAAGAAGCACCTGGCTCCTGCCTTCAGATCAGCGCAGTGCACCGGCCACAGCGCGCAAGCTGCGGCGGCCAATGGAGGGTGAACCAACGGCAAAGGAAGACCTTTCTCTCTGTCTCTCTCTCTCACTGTCCACTCTGCCTGTCCAAAAAAAAAAAAAAAAACCTTCCAAAATACAGAAAAATGGGAAGACTAATGAAATTAGTACCCATTGCAGCTTTCCATGGATTCACCTGTTCTCTCTCCCCCCCCACCCATATATGGATATCTATATGCATAGGTATGGCTTTCAAATTTTCCTACACAAACTATCTTTAAAAAAAAAAAAAAACTATTTTCATTTTTATCTGAAAGGCCAGAGAGACAGAGAGAGAGATCTTCCTTTGCTGGTTCACTCTCCAAATGCCCACAACAGCCTGAGCTGGGTCGGGGCAAAGCCAGGAGCCCAAACCTCAACCCAGGCTCCCACCTGTATAGGGACCCTCCCGGATCGGAGGAATCGGATACGGAACTGGGACTCAAACCCGGCGCTGTGATGTGGGCATCGAGTCATGGCCACGGTGCCAAGTGCCCAGCCTCTAAACCTTTTCTTTCCATTCCCACAAACTCCGTGCCGTGCCCGTGTATAGAGGGCTGTGTAGACGCGGACATCTGTGTAGACGCAAACAGCTGTGCGCGTGTGCACTGACACACACGTACGCACTTCTTGTTTGCTGAGCTATTCCAAGTCAGGGCCGGCATCGCCTGGGCCTGGAGCCCTTCTGCAGAACCGGGTCCAGAACTTGGCCGCTAAGAGCCGCCACCCCGACTACTCTCGCACAACAATGGCCTTTGTAGCTTTTTCCCCAGTCCAGGAACCAGTCGACACCTGGGATTGCATTTTGTCTGTCTAAAGTCTTCTTTAGCGTAGAACAGTTCCCGGCCCCTTCTGCTGGGACCCTGGCGTGTTGAAACTGTCCACGGGAGTTGCTCACGGAACCTTCTGTGGTTTCTTTGTACCGCGGGCCTCTTGTGCCCAGGCCTGCCTGGCTGTGCCTGGAATTGAAATCTTAGGCTGCAGCGCCACCTCGTGGCCTTTTCAAAAATGTTTATTTATTTACTTGAAAGAACTACACAGAGCCGGGGCGGGGGGAGAGAGACGGAGAGATAATTGATCTTCCATCCGCTGATGCATTCCCCAAATGGCCACAACGGCCAGGGCTGGGCCAGGCCAAAGCCAGGAACTTCATCCAGGTCTCCCACGTGGGTGCAGGGGCCCAAGCACTTGGGCCATCCTCTGCTGCTTTCCCGGGCCACAGCAGAGAGCTGGATGGGAAGTGGAGCAACCAGGATGTGAACTGGAGCCCATAGAGGATGCAGGCCCTGCAGGTGGTGGGGTCACCTGCTACGCCACAGCGCCAGCGCCCCCTAGTGGCCTTTTGTGAGAGCACCTTTTCCTCCCACACCATGCACCTGCACATCCATGGAGCTCAAGGCAAGCTCCAAGACGAGGAGATGGGGGCAGGAGTTTGGTTCAGCGGTCAAGATGCCACTTGGGTTGCCTGCATCCCATATCGTAGTCCTTAGGTTCGAGTTCTGGCTCCACTTTCCACCCATCTTCCTGCCACTGCCATCCATGTGGGAGACCCAAATGGACCTCAGCTCCTGGCTCTCATCTGGCTATTGTGGGTGCAAGATGCCTCTCACTTTCCATCTTTCAAATATATAAAAGAATTTTTATTAAAAATGAAAGAAGAAAGCTGGAGCCGATGGAAGCGCCCCCACCCACCGGGAGGGCCTCGGGCTGGGCAGGACTCCACACTTCCGAGCCACGATGACCCCCTCCTTCCAGGATGGGGCCTGCAGAGCCCAGCTCCCCAGGGCCGCCTGCCTGCCAGGTTTGGCCTCTGCACATCCCCGTGGCCTGCTCTGTGTTTTGGCTCAAATTCTGGCTCACGCAGCCACCTGTGCGAACTTGGGCAAATTTCCGAAGCTCTGCGGGACCCGTTTCCGCATCGCTATGGTGGGGTGACGGGACTTGTACCTCCTCTCCTGCTCTTCTGGAGACGGATTAGCGTGAGTGCCTGACACGCAGGAGGTGCGACGGGAGTCACCCCTGTCCACATGGGACGGCACGGTGTCTGCAGTGTCCCTGGGGTCGGCACGGAGCAGGTGGCCGGGACGCCGTGTGTCCCCCCCTTGAAAGGCTCCCACGCTGAGCCGCCTCCCCCCCGACCCCATCCCTGCTCTGACCCTGACCCCTTGCTGCTCCAGGACTATGTCCCCGTGGAGGGCGAGCTGCTGTTCCACCCCGGGGAGACCTGGAAGGAGCTGCAGGTGAAGCTCCTGGAGCTGCAGGAGATGGACTCCCTCCTGCGGGGCCGTCAGACCCGACGCTTCAACATCCAACTCAGCAACCCCAAGTTCGGGGCCCGCCTGGGCCAGCCCCAGTCGGCCACGGTCGTCATCAGGGACCGAGGTGGGCAGAGCCTGGGGTGGGCTTAGGCAGGTGGAGAGGGAGGGCCGGCCAGGGCTGCCGGGCTTGGCAAATCCCAACACAGGAGGCCCAGTGGACCTTGAATTCCCCACAGTAATGCACACGTGGAGTGCACGCGTGTGTCCCGTGCAGCACCTGGTATAGACGTCTCCTGGGAGACGTGTCCAGTCTGTGTCTGCAACCCAAATGTCCAGTGGCCTCCTGCATTTTATCTGGCAACTTTGTGGCCAGCTGGGGGGCGGGAGTCAGCCATTAGACCCTAGCCCTTGTTTCAGCCTCACGGAGGCGTTCCTGGAAGGGGTGAGCCCACCCCTAAGAGGAGAGAGAGCTCAGGGGAGGGGTGGAAATGGCCCGGGAGCAGGTGTGTGGAATAGTTGTCTGAGAAAGGAGGAAGACTGGCGCCCTCTGCAGGTGGCAGGTGTCTGTCTCTCTGGATGGGGCCTTTGGGTGTTTGAGTCTCTGGCGCCCCCTGGTGGTGAGTGGTGTCTGAGCCTGCCCCCACCCTGACCCACTACTAGACGAACTGGACCGGGACTTCGTGAGTCAGACCCTGTCATCCCCGCCATCTCGCGGTGACCTGGGCGCCCCACAGAACCCCAATGCCAAGGCCGCTGGGTCTCGGAAGATCCATTTCAACTGGCTGCCCCCTCCTGGCAAACCATTGGGCTACCGGGTAAGGTTGGGGCAACGGATACAGACTCGTGCCTGGGGAGGCCTGGCAGCCACCACCCTGCAGAGGGGCGCCTTCAGGGAGAGGGGTCCAAGCACAGGTGGGCAGAAGGAAGCCCAGGTGTGCCCCTAAACCTGTGCTCAGGGAAGAGGGAAGCCCCCCACCTGAGTCTCACAGACGGTCACCCCTCTTCCTGCTGGGTGAACGGCGCAACCACCCAACCCTGGGGCCTCAGGGCCTGGTCTGGGCAGGGTGGCCGTGACGCTATGCGTCCCCCGGAGCAGGGAGAGCGGCTGTGGCGCTGACCGGTGCCCCTCCCCGAGCAGGTCAAGTACTGGATCCAGGGTGACCCCGAGTCCGACGCTCACCTGCTGGACAGCAAGGCGCCCTCGGTGGAGCTCACCAACCTCTACCCGTACTGCGACTACGACATGAAGGTGTGCGCCTACGGGGCGCAGGGCGAGGGCCCCTACAGCTCCCTGGTGTCCTGCCGCACCCAACAGGAAGGTGAGGCGTGTCCCCAGCCCCCCAGGGTGCCGCCGTGTCCCGCCTGTCCCTGCCCCTGACCATGCTCCACGGCCGCTCCCCGCAGTGCCCAGTGAGCCGGGGCGCCTGGCGTTCAACGTCGTCTCCTCCACGGTGACCCAGCTGAGCTGGGCTGAGCCCGCAGAGACCAACGGCGAGATCACAGCCTACGAGGTCTGCTACGGCCTGGTCAACGAGGACAACCGTAAGGACAGCAGCTGGGGGGGGGGGGGCGGGCAGGGGCCTGCAGGGAGGCCCGGGGTCCTGGGTCCTGCCTGGGCCGGCCGTGCAGGCCACACCAGTCCAGGTCAGCAGACGGCACTGAGGTGCCGCTCGGGTCTCCACCTGGGGCTGGGCTCCTAGCGGTGGGTGAGGCTCTTTGTGTACATGAGGTCGCCAGCCAGGGGCGCTCCCCATCCAGGTAACACAGCTGGGTGGCTCCTTCTCACCAGTTTCCACCGGGCAGCCCTGGGCCAGAGCACCTGCTGGGGTGTGAGGGCCCTTTTCCAGTCCTGCGGGGGAGGTCAAAGATGAGAACACTTAAGAGAAACCAGCTCCAGCCGGCACAGGGACGTCCCACACCTTCCATTCTGCTTGCTTGCTCCCAGAGATGGGGAGCTCACTACCCCCACGCCTCCTGGAGACAGGAATCTGTGTGGGGCCCACACTCTCCAGGCGACTGGCAGGGCTGGGGCCAGCCAAGCCTTCCCTGCACCCATGCCCTTGGCTGGCTGAGCTCATTCCAGTCCATCTGTGGACCTCTACCTGGTGGTCTCCTCTGCCCGGGCCTTTAACCCAAGAGTGACGCGAGTCCCGATGCACAGTCATCCCCCGTGGCTTCAGCCCCTGGCTCCAGCCTGCTGGCTCAGGGAATGAGCTGGGCAGCCCCCCCCGCCCAGGGGCGTCTGGGCTGTAGAGGGCGCCCCTCTTCCCCTGTGCCTGCAGCTGACAGAGGTGTGAGGGGGTAGGCCAGAGCAGCCCCCGGCGTGACAGCGGGAGACGCCCCTGGGGCCTCGGGGCGCCCAGTGCCAGTGCTTCTCCAGTATAGCCGGCTGGGCGTGGACGTCGGGCTCAGCTGCTGCTCCAGCCCCTGCTCTGGGGCCCCTGGAAACGTGTGTGGCGGGGGGCCTCTCGTGTCACCTTTGCTTTTCTGAGTCTCCCGCTCATGCAGCCGGGGTCCTGGCCCTCCACTCCCCCAAGGCTGCGCCCACACTGCTAAACATTGAATCAGGACAGCGCCTGGCCTCCCCCTCCCGGCTAACCCGGGGTGCTGGCCGTGAACCTCACCGCCAGCTGTCACAAGCCTCGCTGGCCCCCAGACTTCGCCTCCCTGAGGCCACAGACCTCTGGAAGCGTCTGCTTCCCCAGCACACGTTTCAGGGTTTGGTGTCAACAGTGGGCAGAGGGCGACATCCCGTGAGCACCCTCACCTGGGCTCAAGGCGGGGGCACCTCGGAGGTGGGACCGCCCGCCTGTCTGTCGGGGTGCCGCAGGGCCCCTGACTCAGCAAAGCGGCCAGCAACTGCGGGTCGCCCGGGGTGGGTTGCGTGGTGACAGATGTCAGAGGTGGGGCTGGGACCGGGCTGCAGCCTGGTGGCCCCCTGAAGCGCCCTCCCTGCCCTAGGACCCATCGGGCCCATGAAGAAAGTGCTGGTGGACAGCCCCAAGAGCCGCATGCTGCTCATCGAGAACCTGCGGGAGTCCCAGCCATACCGGTACACGGTGAAGGCCCGCAACGGCGCCGGCTGGGGGCCTGAGCGTGAGGCCATCATCAACCTGGCCACCCAGCCCACGCGGCCCATGTCCAGTGAGCGGTGGGCAGGGGCGTGCAGGGTGCGCACGGGGAGGGGGCTCAGCCGGGGGGGCCCTGGCTCACCTCCTGCCACCCCGCAGTCCCCATCATCCCAGACATCCCCATTGTGGACGCCCAGGGCGGGGAGGACTACGAGAGCTTCCTGATGTACAGCGACGACGTGCTGCGCTCGCCCGCCGGGAGCCAGAGGCCCAGCGTCTCCGATGACACTGGTGAGTGGCTGCGGCGAGAGGCGGGGGGCTGTCCCTGGTGTCCAGATGGCAACGGGCCTGGCGGCTGCTGGGCACACAGACCAAGGCTGCAGGCCTTCGCCAGCCTCAGCCAGGCATCCGTGCAGCCCGTGTCACGGTGCCAGGTGGGCCGAAGGGACCAAGCTGACACAGTGCGCGTGCAGGTCTGTGTGTGCCGGGGGGGGGGGGGGGGGGTTGGGGGGACAGACGCTCACAGGCTGTGCATCTTGGAGGTCCACTGAGTGTGCTGCGGGCTCGGCCCTAGCTCCGGCTGGCTCGCTCTGTGTGTCTTCTGGCTTGTGAAATGGGAACCCGTCCCCCACCCCCACTTCCCGCGGAGGGGCACAGCTGTGCCCCATTTTTGTGTCCGTGGGAGACCTCCCAGCCGGTGACGCGGGCCAGGCGCCTCCCTCCAACCCTCCCGGCAGGTCCAGAGCCAGGCTGCGCTCGCCCACCTCGAGGGTCTCGAGCGGGCCGAGGGTTCCCTCTGCGGTGCGCGCACGCACGCACCGCCCCCCCCCCCCTCGCCTCCTCGGCGCCGCCGCCTCCAGCGCCCCCCGGCCCTGTCCCCCTCCCGGACGCGCCGGCCCCCCCGCCCCGGCCTCCTGGGCGCCCCCGCCCGGCCCCCCTGGGCGCCGCCGCCCCCAGCGCCCCCCGGCCGTGCCAACGCGGCCCTTCGTTGTTCCCAAGGCGGCGGCGGCTGGAACGTGGAGCCCGCGCTCGGGGAGCAGCTGGACCTGCGGCGCGTCACGTGGCGGCTGCCCCCGGAGCTCATCCCGCGCCTGTCGGCCAGCAGCGGGCGCTCCTCCGACGCCGCCGAGGGGGGCGCGGACGGGGAGGGCGGCCCCCGGCCCGCCGGAGGTGACGGGGCTGTCCGGCCGCGCCCCACCCCGCACACACTGAGTCCCTCGCGCCCGCAACCGCACCTAGGCAGACCCTGCGGGCCTCTGGGGTCCCGCCAAGGCAGGAGCCCCTGGGGACAGTGAGCCCAACACGGCGCATGCCCAGCTGGGGGGGGGGTTTGGACTTCAGAGTCCCCCCCCCCCCCGCAGAAAGCCTGTCCAGGGTGGGGCTGGCTGCGCTCACGCCGCCCACGGCGGTGGTGGACACGGGCCAAGGGGACTCTGCACAGCTCCTCGGACGCCTCCACAGAGCCCTTGTCCCTGGTGTTAGGGGGAGGCTGGCGCGTTCACACCGAGCCCCCCCACCAACCAGAGAGGGTGGGGGCTCCGGAGCTGGTGCGGGCCTGACCCGGCCACAACTCTCACCCCACAGAGCACCTGGTGAACGGCCGGATGGACTTTGCCTTCCCAGGCAGCGCCAACTCCCTGCACAGGATGACCACCGCCAGCAGCAGCTACGGGACCCACCTGAGCCCCCACCTGCCACGGAGCGTGCACAGCGCGACCTCCACCCTCACCCGCGACTACCACTCACTCACCCGCACCGAGCACTCCCACTCGGCCACACTGCCCCGCGACTACTCCACCCTCGGCTCCCTCTCTTCCCACGGTGAGCGCCGCCACCAGCCCTGCCCTGCCCTGCCCTGCCCTGCCCACCAGCCCTCCCTCCCTCTCTTCCAGCTCCTGGAGGCCCTGGCCAGTGTCCCAGTCCCTCTCACTCTTGTTTCGTCCTGCCCTAGGCCTCCCTCCCATCTGGGAACACGGGAGGAGCAGGCTCCCGCTGTCCTGGGCCCTGGGGTCCTGGAGCCGAGCTCAGATGAAGGGGCGCCTCCCCTCCAGGGGCTCCCGGGACTCTATAATCCTGGCCGCGCAGCCGGCAGCGCCCTCCTGGGGCCCAGGTAGTGCAGGGGCGGCCACCTTGGCTCTCCACGGCTGTTCTGCTCCACCTGTCAGCCGGTCACCCATCACAACCACCGCCACACTCTCCATTCCATCCGGAGCCCTGCCTGCCCACAGGAGCTAACCACCTGCCCGCCTGCATCCGCTGATGCCTAACGCACACAGGCTCCTTTCCTGGGTGCTGAGCAGGGAATGGGGTGGGGGCAGGGCTTGCACCCACCCAGGACGCACAGGTGCTGCAGGATGAGCCAGCTGCCTGGCCAGCGCCAGCCAAGGGAGGGGGCACCACTGACTTGGGCCGGCACCGACTGTAGCCTCCTATCCCCAGAGTCCCGCCTGACTGCCAGTGTGCCTGACACACCCACCCGCCTGGTGTTCTCGGCCCTGGGGCCCACGTCTCTGAAAGTGAGCTGGCAGGAGCCACAGTGCGAGCGCGCACTGCTGGGCTACAGCGTGGAGTACCAGCTGCTGACCGGCGGTGAGGCCTGGCTGCCCCGTCGGGAGTCCACCCAAGTCCCCTGCGATGTGCTGGGGCCCCTTCCACCCTCTCCCCGGCCTCTCTTCGGTCATCCCCTCTGCTACACTTGCCCTCACCATCCTACTAGAGACCTGGGCTTTCTGCTACAAGGGATGCCGGCGGGGGCTGGGAATGGTATTTCTTTGGGCAGATATTCCAAACAGCATGGCCCAGGCCCCTGGCTAAGGAGCTGCCCCAAACCTGGCAGGCACTGCACAGCCTGAACCGCCAACCATCCCATCCCATCCCCCAGCCACAGCCAATCCTGGGTGGGTGACCAGACCTCGATGGCAGCCCAGGGAATAGGAGCATCAGGTCCCAGGGCTGCAGGGTGGGGGTGACGCCGCTCTGTGGCCCGCCTTCTCCCTGCCCCACAGGGGAGCTGCATCGGCTCCACATCACCAACCCTGGCCAGACCTCTGTGGTGGTGGAGGATCTCCTGCCCAACCACTCCTACGTGTTCCGCGTGCGGGCCCAGAGCCAGGAGGGCTGGGGCCGAGAGCGCGAGGGGGTCATCACCATCGAGTCGCAGGTGCACCCGCAGAGCCCACTCTGCCCCCTGCCAGGTGAGCTGCCTCTCCCACCCCTCCGTCCACAGCGGCCCCCACTGTGCCCACGCCCCCCAACCCCGACATTCTCCCTCTGCTGCCCCCAGGTTCCGCATTCACTCTGAGCACCCCCAGTGCCCCAGGCCCGCTGGTGTTCACGGCCCTGAGCCCAGACTCATTGCAGCTGAGCTGGGAGCGGCCACGGAGGCCCAACGGAAATATCCTCGGCTACCTGGTGACCTGTGAGATGGCCCACGGAGGAGGTGCTGCCCTCCCCACAGGCAGGAGAGGCTGGGGAGGGGCGGAGGAGAAGGGGTGTGGAGGCTGAAGGCGTGTTCCCGGCGCAGGGCCAGCCACCACGTTCCAGGTAGATGGAGACAACCCCGAGAGCCGGCTGACGGTGCCGGGTCTCAGCGAGAACGTGCCTTACAAGTTCAAGGTGCAGGCCAAGACCACCGAGGGCTTCGGGCCGGAGCGTGAGGGTATCATCACCATCGAGTCCCAGGATGGAGGTAGGGGGCCGCCCCACCTCGCCCCCACCACCTCGCTCGCCAGGCCTCCTCCGAGGCTGTCCCCTGACCTGCCGACCGGCTGATCTGCCCACTCCAGGCCCCTTCCCTCAGCTGGGCAGCCACGCCGGGCTCTTCCAACACCCGCAGCAAGGCGAATACAGCAGTGTCACCACCACCCACACCAGCACCACCGAGCCTTTCCTGATGGGTGAGTTACCAGGGGGCAGGGGACCGGGGCTCTCCTGAGAGCATTCGGGGGAGAGGGGCAGGGACCCGCCGTTCTGTCTTCCCTGCAGATGGCCTGACCCTGGGGTCCCAGCATCTGGAAACAAGCAGCTCCCTCACCCGGCACGTGACCCAGGAGTTTGTGAGCCGGACACTGACCACGAGCGGGAGCCTCAGCACCCAGGTGGACCAGCAGTTCTTCCACACCTGATGCCGACCTGCAGCGGCCTGGAGCCCGCGCCCCCTCCACGATGCCCACTCTGCTACTGTGCCAGCGCCTCTGGCCACAGAGCAGGGAGTGGGAGGCGTGAAGGGGGCAGAAGGCCCTCTCACTGCCTCCCCCAGCCTCTGGACGTACACCCTTTTATAACCAAAGAGCAGGGACCAGCACGGCAAGGTCCGGCCTCTCTTCTGCACTTAATAAAAGACTTTGCTACTGCATGGCTCTGCCCTGTCCATCTGTCCAGGGCCCAGAGGTGCCAGCCTGGAGTCGGAAGGCGAGGCAACGCTGACACCCACCTCTGGAGGCAGGTGGGCACCGTGGTGGGGGGAGGCACAGTTTTATTGAGCACCCTGATGTGGAGAGCAGGTGCCAGAGCAGAGCCGCGTGACCCGCCACCTGCCGGCCTGTGCCCACTGTGGGCAGTGCTGGGGAGCCTCACAGGTGCAGCACCTTGGCCCCATCTGCTGCTTGTGAGAGGTAGAAGGTTGCAGTGCCGCTGTACTGCTCCTAGGGGAGAGGCGGGCACGGTGTGAGCGCGGGGTGGGCCCGGCAATCCACTGCCGCCCTCCCAGGCTCTGGCCCCAGCCCACCTGTATTTGCTGCATGGCGCGAGATGCAGCAGAGGCCTCCAGCAGTGTCACCGTGCAGCCGCCAAAGCCGCCGCCGGTCATGCGACTGCCATAAACCCCAGGCACGGAGAGTGCGGCCTCCACCAGCTGGTCCAGCTCCGGGCAGCTCACCTCGTAGTCATCCCTGCAGGGAGGGCATGGGAGGGGCAGGTCTGGGGACGCTGGGGCCCAGGAGGCGGGGGCATCCCGAGGGTCTCACCTGAGCGAGTGGTGACTCTCCACCATGAGGCGGCCGAAGGCTCTGTAGTCCCCGCGGCTCAGGGCGGCCGCTGCCTGGGCCGTGCGCCGGATCTCGCCCACAACGTGCCGCGCTCGCCGGAAGCCCTCCTTGCTCACCAGCTCTCTGCCGGCTGCGGAAGGAAAGGGGTCAGCGGAGCCAGCTCCCCGCCACCTGCGGGCCCCAGGTGTGTGGGAGGGGGCCAGCAGGGACAGCCGCCCTGGAGGGCTAGCCAACAGCTGCTGGAGGCCTTGGTGAGCTCCGTTAGCTCAGGGCCAAAGCCAGGAGCCCAGAACTCAATCCCAGTCTCCCCTTAGGTGGCAGGGACCCAAGCACCTGCGCCCTCTGCTGCTTCCCAGCGCGTTAGCAGGAAGCTGGATGGGAAGCGGAGCGGATGGGGCTCCAACCGGGATGGAGGTGGCCTGAGGCAATTTAACCATGCCAAAAGAGAGCAATTTTAAGGCTCGAAGCAAGGGGAGGCACTTGGCACAACAGCTAAGACACCACACCCCACGTTAGAGTGCCCAGCGCACAACCCCTGCTTTGCTTCTAATCCCAGCGCCTTGCTAATGTGCACCTGGGAGGCAGCAGTACATGGTTCAAATGCTTGGGCCCCTGCCTCCCAGGTGGGAGCCCTGGATGGAGCTCCCGGCTCCTGGCTTCAGCCTGGCCCAGCCCTGGCTGTTGCATGCATTTGAGGAGTGAACCAAGGGATGAAAGAACTCTCTGTCTCTCAGGTAAATACATGCATACGTACATAATTTAAAATGTGCATTTAAAAAGCTAAAGAGACTTCAAACAGCCGTGAGTTGGCAGGGTTTGGGGGAGTGGGCAGAGCGAGCCCAGCCGGCTCTCACCCTCCAGCTCCTCCAGCTGCACCTCCCGAAGGCTCTCCTTGCCGAGCGCCCGGGCCACCTCTTCACACTGGCGCCGCCGCAGAGGGTACTCGCTAGAGCCCAGGGCGTGGCGGACGTTGGAATTGGTGATGAGCACGGCCAGCTTGGGGTCGGACAGCGGCACCAGGCTTGTCTCCAGGGACCTACGGCAGAGTCGAAGTGGGGCGGGGGGGGGAGATGGCGAGGCCAGGTGTCTGCTGTCACGCCAGGCAGTGGGCGCCCCTACCCGGAAGCTCCTGAGCATCAGGTGGGTGGGCAGGAGGAGGCCCTGACCTGCAGTCAATGAGCAGCGCATGGCCCTTCTGCCCCAGCAGTGCGATGAGCTGGTCCATGATCCCGCAGGGCACCCCCGCGAAGCTGTGCTCTGCCCGCTGACACACCTGGGCCCGGGCAGCTACTGCCTCTGAGTCTGCGGCACAGGGCGAGGCGGGGAAGAAGGGGCCCAGGAGGGGGCACGAGAGGTGGGCAGGTAGCTCCAGGGATAGATCTTCCAGGGAAATTCTTCACCCACGCCCCACCGCCGCCACCCACCATATTGAAAGATGCTCAGACCGCAAGGAGGCCTCGAGGGAGGAGGGCCGGGTTCGGGATACCTGGGCAGAGCTGCTGGAGGAAGGTGTATGTGGCCACTTCCAGGGATGCTGAGCTGGACAGCCCACCGCCCAGGGGCACGGAGCTGACCACCACTGCACAGAAGCCTGGGAGGGGCGCGGCTGTGACGGAGAGAACGGTGAGGAAGATGGGCTACCTGCGAGCGTGCGCTCAGGAAGCCGGACACCCGCCTGCCTGCATGCTGCACCGGTCACAAGGCCCCAACCTCGCAGCCAAGCACCCCGCTCTTCCCAGCCCCCGAGGTTGCTGAGACAGTCCCCCGAGTCGTCCTCCTGGTTTAGGGCTGGGATTTGAACCCGGCTCCTCCCATCACGGGCGGGCAACCCAGGGCAAGTTTTCCTCTTCTGTGCAATGGGCACAGCCTCACTTCCCCCACAGGGCACGAGAGGAATTAACGGGTTTGCAGCGTGAACTTGGCCCAGGCCTGGTCCCCATACCTGGGTAGTGCTGAATCACTCCCTTGACATAGTTGGCCCAGCGGGGAGTCCCAGGCTCCAGGGAGCGCTGGGCTGTGGGCAGGGGGAACTGTAGTCGCTGGGGCTCGTCGGCGTCCTCAGAGGTGGTCAGGAGGGAGACCAGCCCGTCCTCCCGGGGACTGCCCACCAGCACGGTGACCAGCTCCAGCGCCTGCACACAAGCAGCCCCTCAGGCGAGGCAGGTTCTGCCGCCCAGACAGGGACACACCGCCCAGACAGGGACACACCGAGGGAACAGGCTTAACCCAAGGGCGGGCCGGAGTGCTGAGCTGGCCTCGGGGGCTGGAGCTCTGGCCCCTGGGTCTTCAGGGGAGGGGCCTGCTGCAGCCAGCCAGCAGGTCTGGACTCTGCCCTGAGCTCCCAGCGAGGGGGCAATGGGCGGCGGAGCGCAGGCTCTGGGGGAAACCGGGATCGAGGAGCGCCCACGTGGGGTGCGCTTGGCGGGCCGGACGCACTCACTTCCCAAGCCGCACGGCGAGGCCGCTAGAGCCCCCCCGATTTGACAGCGTGGAGGCTGCACTCACGGTCACACGTCCAGAGCCAGCTGTGCGACCCTGCGCAGGTCCCTGGCCCCCTCTGGGCCTGATACTTCGTCCGTAAATCACCGGGCTGGGCTACGCTCACACCCGAGTCTGGCGCGGAGGCGAACCGGGGGGCCACGGGGCCCCCTCGAGAAGCGGGAACACGCTCCCAGGTAGAGCGCGAGGGCGGGCTGGAGCCAAGCCGCGGTCGGCACACCCTCTCCCGGCCACTTCCTCCCAACGCCGCGGGCGTGCCCGAACCGGGGTCTCCCCACCCTCGGCTGCCCGGCCACACGCCCGCGGACAGGGCGCGCCCCCCGGCCCCCGGCCAGGCCCCGCGCAGCCCCTCACCATGGGCAGCACCAGGCCCTGGTTGTAGTCCGTGTGCTCCCCGATGAGATTGACGCGGCCCGGCGCCGACACGGCCAGCTCCGGCTCCGCCCCGAACTCCTCCCGGAAGGCCCGCCGGGCCTCGGCCAGCAGCTCCCCGACCTGGGGCTGTCTCGAAGCAGCCATGACGCCCGTCTGCGGCTCGGCGGCCGGCGGCGCGGGATGCTCCGGGCGGGGCCTCGCGCGGCGGTGCGCGCATTCCGGCCGCGGCCCCCCACCCCCCCGGCTCGGACACGCCCACGCCCCGCCCACTGCCGGATGGCCCCGCCCCGTCCGCGCAGCCGGCCCCGGGCCAGCGGGCCCTGCCCCGCCCGCGACACTCGGGCTGACCGCCGTCTCAGCTGGGCGGGCGCCCGGGGAGGTGGGCACAGCCCCGAGTGGCACTCGGCGAGACGCGGGGTCTCTGCAGCAGCCGTGAGATGCTGACCCTAACTCCGAGTGGCCTAGCGCGGGCGTATGGCCTAGTGGTCGGCTAGGACGCTCGCGTCGCAAACCGGAGTGCCTGGGTTTGGGTCGGCCCGGTAATGGACCCTGGGAGGCAGCGGGGATGGCTCAGGTGGGTGGGTCCCTGCCACCCACAGGCGAGATCTGGATTGAGCTCCTGGCTCCCTGCTTGCGGGCATCTGGGGAGTGGTCCAGCAGTGTGTCTGTCTCTGCCTTTCAAACAGATAGGAAAAAGTACTTAACTTTTGTAAAAGAATTTGTTCATTTGAGAGGGAGAGTTGAGTTACAGAAAGAAAGGTCTTCCACCTGCTGGTTCACTCCCCAAACAGCTGCAATGGCCAGAGCCGGGCCAATGCAAAGCCAGGAGCCAGGACTTCCTCCAGGTCCCCCACGCGGGTGCAGGGGCCCAAGGACTTGGGCCATCTTCTACTGCTTTCCCAGTGGTAGCTTTGGGATCCGCAAGGCGGGAAGGCCTACACTTCCGGGAATGGAGAGGCCTACTTCCCGGAAGAAAGTCCTTGTCAAGGTCCCTGCGGGTGCCTGAAGGTCAACCAATGAGGATCAGACCCGCCTCAACCTTTAACCCCCATGGCCTGAGTCTATAAAAGGAGCCCTCCCAATCTCTGACGCGCGACTTCCCCGGCCCCGCTCTGTTGCTCAGTTGGGACCGGTGAACCTCGCCCAGGAGCGGGACCCCAATAGAAGCCTGTGAAGTAATCGATTCGTCTGCCTGGGAAGATCTGTTATGCGCCGGACACCTTACACCCAGGCCATCAGCAGAGAAGTGGATAGGAAGAGGAGGAACAGAGACTTGAACTGGTGCCCATTCGGGATGCTGGCGCCACAGGCAGATGCTTAGCCTACTATGCCACAGCTCCGGCCCTGACACACTTTCTGAAAAGGCTTATTTTGGGGCTTGCGCTTTGGTGCGACGAGTTAGCTGCCCTCTGCAGTGCCTGCATCCCATTTGGAAAGCGCTGGTTTGAGTCTGGCTGCTCCACTTCCGATCCAGCTCCCTGCTGATTTGCCTGGGAAAGCAGTGGAAGATGGCCCAAATTCCTGGGCCCCTGCACCCACGTGGGAGACCCAAAAACTCCTGGCTCCTGGCCTCAGCCTGGCCCCGCCCTATCATTGCAGCCAAGGGAGTGAACCAGCCGATGAAAGACCTCTCTCTCTCTCTCTTTCTCTCTCTCTCTCTCTGCCTCTCCTTCTCTCTCTGTGTAACTCTTTCAAATAAATAAATCTTCAACAACAAAAAAAAAAAAAAAAAAAGGAAAGGTTCATTTTATTTGAAAGTCCGAGTTACAGAGAAAGATATCTTCCATCCACGTGTTCACTCCCCAAATGGCTGCAACAGCCTGGGCTGGACCACACCAAAGCCAGGAGCCAGGAGCTTCTTCCGGGTCTCCCACATGGGTGCAGGGGCCCAAGGACCTGGCCCATCCTCCACTGCTTTCCCAGGCCATAGCAGAGAGCTGGATTGGAAGTGGAGCAGCCAGGTCTCAAGCCGGCGTCCCTATGGGATGCCAGCACTGCAGGTGGCGGCTTTGCCTGCTACGCCACAGCGCCAGCCCGGTAATGGTTTTTTAGATGATGCCAAAAGCACAAGCAGTGCAGCAGGTTAAACCACCGCTTGGTGCCTACACCCCTGCTGGAGCGCCTGGTGCATGCTCCGGCTCATCTGATTCCAGCTTCCTGCTAACGCACCTCTTAGGAGGCAGATGATGGCTCAAGCCATCCACATGGGGGTCCTGGATGGAGTCCTCAGCTCCCGACTTTACCTGGCCCAGCCCCAGCTTTTGTGGGCATTTGGGGAGTGAGTCAATGGATGTGAGTTCACTGTCATTCAAACAAAAAAAAAATTTAAATAAAAGGAACCAGGGCTGGTGCTGTGGTATAGTGGGTAAAGTCACTACCTGCAGTGTTGGCATCCCATATGGGCCCGGCTACTCCACTTCCAATACAGCTCCCTGCTTATGTGCCTGGGAAAGCTGTGGAAGGAAGTCCATGGGCACCCACGAGGGAGGCCTGAAAGAAGCTCCAAGCTTCTGGCTTCAGATCGGCCCAGCTCCACCTGTTGCAGCCATTTGGGGAGGGAACCAACAGATGGAAGACCTCTCTCTCTCTGCCTCTCTGTTACTCTGCCTTTCAAATAAATAATTTAAAATAAAAGGAACCAAGGTAATCTTCACAACGTGCACAGTCCAGCACCTGGCACTTAATAAGCACAGAATATGGGGCTGGCGCAGTGGCGCAGCGGGTTAACACCCTGGCCTGAAGCACCTGCATCCCATATGGGCGCCGGTTCTGGTCCTGGCTGCTCCACTTCCGATCCAGCTGCCTGCTATGGCCTAGGAAAGCATTGGAAGACGGTCCAAGTCCTTGGGCCCCTGCACCCATGTGGGAGACCCAGAAGAAGCCCCTGGCTCCTGGCTTCAGATTGGCACAGCTCTGGCCCTTGCGACCATCTGGGGAGTGAACAGCAGATGGAAGACTCTCTCTCTCTGCCTCTCCTGTGTAACTCTTTCAAATAAATAAATAAATAAATCTTTAAAAAAGATAAGCACAGGCCGGCGCCGTGGCTTAAAAGGCTAATCCTCTGCCTTGTGGCGCCGGCACACCGGGTTCTAGTCCCAGTCGGGGCACCGGATTCTATCCTGGTTGCCCCTCTTCCAGGCCAGCTCTCTGCTGTGGCCCAGGAAGGCAGTGGAGGATGGCCCAAGTCCTTGGGCCCTGCACCCGCATGGGAGACCAGGAGAAGCACCTGGCTCCTGGCTTCGGATCAGCGAGATGCGCTGGCCACAGCGGCCATTGGAGGTGAACCAACAGCAAAAAGGAAGACCTTTGTCTCTCTCACTATCCACTCTGCCTGTCAAAAAAAACAAACAAACAAACAAAAAACAAAACAAAACAAAACAAAACCTCCGTAGAATTAAAAAAAAAAAGATAAGCACAGAATAAATGTTTGCGTTCATCATCAGCCATCCATTAAGCCACACACATGGGACTCTCCTGCATGCAATGGGCTGGAAGGAGAAAAGGAACCTCAGGCTCTCAGAGTTGATTGAAACTACAGCCCCCCCCCCCCCATCTGATCCCTTCCAACAGAGATAGCAGTTTTCTAAGAGGGAGGAGCAATTCTGACCGCTTTGAAGTCCACATCCTAATCTTTATTTCCATTGTTTCCTTCTGATTGGAAAAATGCACCCATTGACCCACCCTTCACCCTCCGTGGAGAACCTTGGCTGCCCTGTGGAAGGCCTTCCATTTGTTTAAGATGGACTCTGATTTTACTTGGGAGATGTCTATCTTTGAATCCTGTCTAGTGTGTTACAAGAAATTGGTTAGAAGTAGTCTGCTTTGACCTTTGGCCCCTCTGTCATTCCCGGGGCAGATGTCACAGGCCTGGGAGGGAGGTGGCAGGGTCTGTCCCCTGCTCTGCTGGCCCAGAAACCTGCACCACCACAGCCAACAGTCACCTTCTGCCCGGGGTGGGAGTGCCACCTGTGCCGGCTACAGCTGCACAGGGAACATCTGGCCATGCTCTGGTGACACCCGGCCACCACTGATGGATGTCTCCTCTCCATTCCAGCCGCATCCACGTCCTGCACCAGTGTCGCGTTCCTGTCCCCGAGCTCTGCTTGCTGGGCGTGCTGTTCTGTGACAAGGTC
This sequence comes from Lepus europaeus, assembly GCF_033115175.1. Taxonomy (NCBI): domain Eukaryota; kingdom Metazoa; phylum Chordata; class Mammalia; order Lagomorpha; family Leporidae; genus Lepus; species Lepus europaeus. Next base: position 4,951,980 of record NC_084844.1, on the reverse strand, counting down.
TGTCCGCCAGCTGCTGCTCGGCCTTCATAGCAGTCCAGGTTTGGTTCCCTGACGGCACCTCTCGGTAGGTGCCCCACAGTCTCCCCAGTTCTGGGAGGTTTTCCTACTTCTCATGTGGGCCCCCCTGCCCTCCTTTGCTTCTGAAACAATATTATCACTGAACTGGTAAGGCCAGATCCCTGTAGGCTTAATGGTGGTTAACCACCACGTCAATTGTGATTGGTCAGGTCAAGCCTAGGGCTTATCTTCACACAGACAGTTTCACTAAACCCTTACAAGCAGCCTGGGCAGGTGCTTTCATTACTCCTTTACCAAATGAATTACAGAACACATCTGAGGGGCTGGCGCCGTGTTTCACTTGGTTAATCCTCTGCCTGCAGCACCGGCATCCCATGTGGGCACTGGATTCTGTCCCAGTCGCTCCTCTACCAGGCCAGCTCTCTGCTGCGGCCCAGGGCAGTGGAGGATGGCCCAAGCGCTTGGGCCCCTGCACCCTTGTGAGAGACCAGGAGAAGCACCTGGCTCCTGGCTTCGGATCAGCATGGCGCCAGCCGTGGCGGCCATTTGGGGGGTGAACTAACGGAGGGAAGACTAACTCTATCAAATTAAAAAAATAATAAAAACCGCATCTGAGTGGGACCACTGGGCCTGCAACTTGGGCCTGTCGGGCCCTGAGCCAGTTCTGACTACCGCCCTGGTTCCCTCAGCACCCTGGACTGCAGCGGGTACTCCTGCAGCCGCCAGACTGGCCTCTTAGCGCAGACCCCAGCTCCCGTGATACGGGACACTCCCAATTTGGAAGCCTGGCTGTAACCATAGCTCTGGGGAACCAGACTGTTTGCCCGTGCCAGGAGCCAAGGCAGCCAACTGTGCTACGGGGCTGCCAAGGCCATCTGGTTTGGTCAGCGAGCGTGCCTGGAGCCCTTGTTGGGAGCCCAGCTGGACTCCAGGGGCAGACAAGACTTGGTCCCTTCCTAGTGCCTCTGCTCAGACACCAGCTGCAGACTCCTTTTCACTGGGTGCCCTCTGTCCCTGGAGTCCCTGTCCTCTACGCAGATGGCCACCTTGCTGATAGCCAGGCTGCAAGTCCAGACTTTCAAGACGAGGGTGACCGCCCAGGGCTGCAGCTGTCTGTTGTAGAACTCACCGTCCAGGGAGCTGCTGGCTGGTGCTGTGGCTGCCCAGGCCACAGGCCACCGCAGGTGCACACAGCTGGGGCTACCTGCAAGCAGGAGTTGGAACCAATGTGGACTACAGTAGGACCCTGGACGCTTGACGCCTCGGCTCCCAAGCCCATCCTGCCCCTCTGACCCTTCTCATTCCACCACTCTGGCGCAGGGCTAAGCCGTAAGGAGCTCACGGGTTTAATCCTAGGTGCAGTGTGCATCGCTCAGAGGCCGCAGGAAGAGAATACAAACCCGTGAAGCGCACAATGGGGCCATGTGCAGTCCCCCACACCGGCCTCGACCAAAGGCCACCTGACCTAAGCCTGCTGCCCCCTTGTCTCCCCATGCAGTGCCTTTTGTCACCCGCATTGCTGCAGGTGTCGGCCCTCCCCCTCTCCGTCCACTCTGAGCGCTGGCAGACGCTGCCAGCCCTTGGCTGCCTGATCCACATCACCTAAGAGTAGGGATCTGCCACACTGGGGCTAGCCGGTCAGACCGCCGACTGCAGCGCCGGCATCCCACCCAGAGGGAGCTCGTCCATTTGGCCTGGTCCTTGCAGCCACTTACGGAGTTCACTAGCAGATGGAAACCTTCTCCCCCTAGTTCAAATAAAATCTTAAAACCAGGGAATTTTGCCTCACAATATGCAGGGACTTTCAAATGCAAGCCATTAAAGGGAGAAAACCTAGCTTGGGTCTTGTCCATCAGGGGCGCGGGGCACCTCTGTCCTCTCCTCCTGGCAGATGGTGCTCCTGCCCTCGCCCGGCACCTCCCTGCCCTCCAGGGGGCAGTGACTTCCAGGCCGCCTGAGGACTGCAGACCTGGGGGAGAAGGTTCCACAACTTCAGTCACAAGCAGCCACGCTACTGACCACAGGTGTTCCTCAACGTGTCCTTGGAGCCCTACTGCTTCACCGATCTGTCCCCTTAGCTCTTCTCACACCTGGACACTACAGGCAGGAAGTGGGGCGTAAGTCATCCCGTCTACACTGCAAATGTGGCGGATTAAACTCTCTGTGGATTAAGACACTTGTCCACCAAGCAACAGGGTCAGTGAACTAAGCTCAAACATTGCTACCTGCAGAATCCAGACAACGGGTGCATTAGAAAGGTTTGTACAGTCAACTTAGCTTTTTGACACTTCGTTGGATAAACAAGTTTATTTGTAAATTTAGTCAACATACATAATTGACCTGAAAACTTCAATAGATTTAAAAACCACTTGCAAGGCCATCTCTAGAAAAGTGATTTTCCCAGGACAGGACAGTCACCAGGTGTATCCTGACCAGACACCATCTCGGCTGGCAGAAGCCCAGAAGCTGCGCGCCTCCACAGCAGGTCCACACTAAGGGTCAGGATCGCCTCCTCTCGGCAGAGGGGAAGAGAACCTAGTTACGAGACCAACCACGACACCATGAAAAGCTGCGCCCTAGTGACAGGTGATGCTGGTGAGTAACTTGTACTGTAGCCTAGAGCCCTTGTGAATAACCCCGTTAGTGCCTGCCTTCCCGGCCGAGGGGCAGTCAGCGCGTGGCAGCAGGAGGACTTACGCAAGGTCAAGGTGCACGCACGAAGCATCTGCTCCGGACACAGTGCAGCCTCGTCAGCCAAGCCAGCTGGACTAATCACACACGCCTCAATGACCAGACTCGTCAATGTAAAACATTTAATTTAAAAATGTTGACACTACAATATATAAAATAGCTATTATAAATGCACATAGTGTATCTATAGCTGCCAGGTTTACTTTTTTCTTTAAGGAAACTGTAAGTTACACTGTGGTTAAGACTTGGATCTCCACCCTCGAAAAAGCCCGCACTCGATCACAGTGATGTATGGTCAGACTTAACAGCCCCAATTGTTAAACACTTGGATCAAGTCATAACCAGTTTTATTGCAAAAGGACCCTGTGCACATTTATTTATCAATTCTAGTACCTTAGTAGCTACCCAACAAGTCTAACACACGGAACATGCATGAGAAGCGAGATCACCCAGCCCTTCTGCAGATTCGCACCCGTCACTCGAGGACGGCGCGCACCGAGGGCCGACAACAGTCACTTCCGCATTCATCCTGAGCGAAATGGAATGACTGAAGTACAAATGCAACGTATTATAAACAATTTCTTACAAAAAAAGTCACAAATTAAACCAAAGTATTTTACACAATTTACTACAAAACGCCGTAAAAACCGCCTCCTCTTAAGCTCGCTCTCCCCGTATCCGGCGGGCCAACTGGATGTCTTTGGGCATGATGGTCACTCTCTTGGCGTGGATGGCACACAGGTTAGTGTCTTCGAACAACCCCACCAGGTACGCCTCGCTCGCCTCCTGCCAGGACAAGGGCCGCACCGTCAGGCGCCGGGAGGGCGGCCAGGCCCGCACCCTCCCCGCCGCGGGCGCGGGGCCTCACCTGCAGCGCGCCGATGGCCGCGCTCTGGAACCGCAGGTCGGTTTTGAAATCCTGGGCGATCTCCCGCACCAACCGCTGGAAGGGCAGCTTCCGGATGAGCAGCTCCGTCGACTTCTGGTAACGACGGATCTCCCGGAGCGCCACGGTGCCGGGCCTGAGAGGGGCAGGGCGGGACATGGCAGGACCACCGGGAGGGGGCGGCACGACCCCGGGAGGCGGGGGGGGGGGGAGGGGTGGCACGAGCCCCGGGAGGGGCAGGGCGGGACATGGCAGGACCCCCAGGAGGAGGAGGAGAAGGGGTGGCACGACCCCCGGGAGGGGCGGAAGTGGGGGTGGCACGACCCCCAGGAGGGGCGGGGGCGGTGTGGCACGACCCCCGGGAGGAGCGGGACGACCCCGGGCCGGCGCCGCCGCGTCATCGCCGCCTCCCGCCTCCCTACCTGTAGCGATGCGGCTTCTTCACCCCGCCGGTAGAGGGAGCGCTCTTCCGGGCGGCTTTCGTGGCCAGCTGCTTGCGGGGGGCCTTCCCGCCAGTGGACTTCCGCGCCGTCTGCTTGGTTCGGGCCATCTCCCTTCACCTGAGACACACGAGCCCCGCTCGCTGGAGCCGCAGCCGCGAGCAGATGGCCGGGGGCCGCCTCCCCCTCCCCGCTGACTCAGGCGGCGCCGAGTGGCGGCCTCCCCCGGGAGGGGGCGCGGGCAGGCGCCACCTCCCTCCCGCGGCGGGCGGAGGCCCGGCCGCCCGGAACCCGGCGCCGGGGCCTCTGAGTCACCGCCGGCAGCGAGGCGGAAGCGCGGGCCCGGAACGAACCCCCGAGGGAGCCCCGCCGCCCCGAGGCCGGCTCCGCACGGCCGCGCCCGCCGCCGCCCGGGCCTCAGGCCGCCGCCAGCGCCCCCGGCGCTCACCGAGCTCCGAAGCCTCAGGCCGCTCCGCGCCGCTTCCGCCGCCCCGACACAGCCGCAGCCGCCAGCGAAGACGCGCCGCTCTCCCGACCAACGACCAAACCGCTCTGCGCTCCGAGCCCCCCCGACGCCCGCGTTTTTATACCGACGCTTCACGCTGCGGCCCTACGTCATAGGCCCCTTATTTGCATACACCAACGACTTTTTCTATTGGCGGGCGCTTTCGCCGACGCGCTGACATCCCCCGACACAAAGGCCGTGCTTCGGCCCCGTGCCCTGATTGGCGGGCGCCTAGGCCGCTGATTGGCTGTTAAAGCGGCCTAAGGATTGGCTGGATGCAAAGTGGAATGGACGAATCAGAGTTTAGCACCAAGCGGCTCTTCTGATTGGACAAAATGGAGCTATGTTTGGATCCTTCCCTTGGTTCCAAAGCTCCACAATAGAAAGTCAATGCAAATGAATCGCGTTGGTCCCTCTCAGGATCTTAGGAAGTCCGACCGGAGAGCAGGAGCCTAAGTTTATTAGCATCAGGGGAACGCAGTGCAGGAGGAGGGGCCACTTGAACGAAGTTTTTGTAAATATTTTCCAGTGTGAAATAAAATGCGTTCCCTGGATGACGCCCTTCTCCTAACGTTTTTGATTAAGCTTGGAAGGAAAGGGAGGATTGGAATTCAGCAAATCAGACTGTTTTGCTAAGTACAACATTTCGTATATCACACATATACATTTTTAACCAAAAAGCAATTGTTTTGCCCGATGGAGTGGGAGAGAAGTCGATACAAAGAGAGAGTGGTCAAGTGACTGTTGGAAGTCCTGATTCGTATGTTTTTAGGAGACCTCCGTCAAACAAGACGTTATCTACTGGGCGATGCAGTTCTTGGAATTACGTAATTCAGCTGAATGAAAAGACCACAGCGGGGAAGGGGAGAGCCTTACTCTAATATTTGCATGTCCGCAAAATATAAACGAAAGATAACTAAACCAAACACACGTGCCCCCTTTTTTGACAGTATTCTGGCAGGCTTTGGAAGAAACACGAGCACTGCGGAGACGCGCTGACCCTTCCCTTTGCCTGGACAAACGTCTGGGCAGAATCGCAGTACTCAGTCCTCCAGGTACCTCACGTGTTCACAGTCCTGAAGCGGGCTCAAGGTAAGAACGGCCCAGCAAAGCCCAGAAAGCTGATGCCCCTGGGAATTCTACCCCCTCCTGCTGACTCCAGGCCAACAAACGTTGTAAATCATTAAAATGAAAGAGCAGCAGGACCGCTCAGAGCATTGCTGCAGGTGCAAGTATCTCAGGATTGACTTTGCCACACGAGGGGCTCGAGCCAGCCTCAGCAGTGAGGGGGGAACGCGCACTTTGAAGGAGTAGCTGCGGCACAAACGGCTTTGACTCCTTCTCTGGTCCCGAATTCCTCGCATAATGTCAGCAGTTCAGGACGGATCTGACTCGAGAGGCAGAGGGAGGTCGCCCATGCTTGGTGTCGTCCCCATAGGCCCAGGACAGCAGGGGCTTGGGTGGCTGAAGCCAGAAGCTGCGAACCCCAGGACCGGCATCAGGAGCCTCAGGTGGGTCGAGCACAGGTGCCACGACCCGGGACGCAGGCGTCTTAATCTCTCGGCCAAACGCTCGCCCAGGCCTCTTAATCGTGACACCCGATGTGTCTAAGTTACCTGCGCGCTGCTGTGACCGTGGAACCGAGAAGGCAGGCTGGAGGCTGACACAGGGGCCTGCAGTGCCTCTGGGATCCAGCCCAGACCAGGACCTCGACGCCTACGTTTCCCTGTGGGGACCGCCTGCCTGCAGGAGCAAAGGACCCCTCAAGCCAGTCCTCTCCTCAGTCCCTCTGTGTCCCCGCGTTCTCCTAGGAGATCGAGTCCCTCACTCCCATGCCTCCAAAGCGAGGCACAGTCCAGGGGTTTTTCTTCCACATTTGCTAACAGAAGCTAAAACTGCAGGGGCCAGCATGGTGGTGTAGCTGTTAAGAGTTGCTACCTGCGGGGCGGGTGCTGTGGCATAGCAGGTACAGCCACCACCTGCAATGGCGGCATCCCGTGTTGGCGCTGGTTCGAGTCCCGGCTGCTCCACTTCCAGCTCCCTGCTAAGGGCCTGGGAAGAGGTGTGGGACAGGACCCAGGGGCTGGGGCTCCTGCCACCCACGAGGGAGAACCAGATAAAGCTCTTGGCTCCTGGCTGGGGGCTGTGGCCATCTGGGAGTGAATCGGCAGATGGAAGATCTCCCTGCCTTTCCCTCTCTCTTTCAAAATAAATAATCTTTATTCTTTTTAAGAAATTAAAAGTGCTACGGAGACATGCGTGCATTTAAGGACGATGGGTGGAAATGGCTTGTCCTTCCTACTTGGTCCGGGGGAGAAAAAACAGCACAGGAAGTGGGGGGGGGCACTGCAGGCAGGATCCAAACACGGTCAGGCCGAGTGTAGGCTGTGGTGCTGGTTCCCGAGCCGCCCCGGCTTGCCGGGCACCGCGGCGCAGGGCGCTCCCCCGCTCTGGGTTTCGGTTTCTTCTTCAGAAGGAGGCAGCTTGGTTAGGTCATCGCCCGCTGTCCCAGGACCTGCGCCTGGCAGGTGGCACTGTTATTTCTGCAGCCCAATCCCGTTTTAAGAGAAACGTGGAAACCAGTGACTGGGACTTGAACCCCAGGTTAAAAACAGTAAGCCACGCCCTGCCTTTGTCCATCGGGGGTCTTCACGTTCGCGCGGCCACGGTGCTGGACGATCGATTCGGCCTGGGTAGGAAATACCAGTCCTGGGAGCCAAGTTCGGGCTGTGTCCCTGGGAGAGGTTAACCGATTTTCGGAGCCAGGTATTAGCTAATACACTCTCACCTAATACGATGTAAACCAGTCTAAAACATTGAAATAGACGCAATACGGAGACAGAGTTCAATAACAAACGTTAAGACAACCCATGAAGAAGGCTCGATTCTGCCTGGGGTGGGTGACAGAGCCACTCCGACTGGCCGACAGCGGCGAGCGCCAGACTGGCCGGGCCGCAGGCTGGGTGGACTCCCACTCCCATCCTCCACTCAAGCCGGGCCCTACCCCCCAACCCTGGGCTCCTCAGCACCCCTGCCACGCGCAGGGCCCTCGGAGCCCATTCTAGACCATTCTAGAATAGACGGAGCCCATTCGTCCTGGGCGCCTCCGGCCGTCAGCCCAGGCAGGGTTCGGGGTTGGTGCGGGGGACTGGAGCGCCTGGGAGAGGCGTGGGGACCCAGCGGGCTGAGGGTGTCGGCTGCGAGCTGAGAACCCACCAGGCAGGTTCTGAGGCCCCACTTGTGGCTGAGACGCCAAGAGAGCTGCGGCCAAGCCGCCACGAAGTATGGAGGCCAGGTAACTGGGACGCTGGTGGCAGTGGAACTACACTCGGAACTTTTCGGGGGTCTCCCTCGTTCTGGGCTCCTTCCACTCCTGGGGCTCCAGTTTCGAGGAAAGGTTCCCCCAGCGAACTCAAAACGTACCAAGAAAGGGAAACGCGGCCAGACTGCAATTCCCAGAAGCCGTCGCGGGCTCCCACCATCCGGGACACCGGCTGCAAGCACCCCTGGGCATTGTAGTCCTGCGCTTCGGCAGCAACCCTCTGCCGACGGTAAAATTCCCTCGGAAGAGAGGACCACAATTCCCAGCAACCCTTGCTGTCGTGCGGGGGGTCTTCACGTTCTCGTGGCGCGGCGCAGGCGCACTGGGCCCTCGGCGCGGACCGCGCAGACTGAATAATAAAAGGGGAGCGGCGAAGAGGCAGGAAGACAGGACCATGTCGAAGGGCCCCGGGCCCGGCGGCTCCGCAGCTTCCTCGGCGCCCCCGGCCGCTACCGCTCAGGTGCTGCAGGCACAGCCCGAGAAACCGCAGCACTACACGTACGTAGAGCCCCCCCCCGCCGCGCGCGCACGCCTGACGTCAGCGGCCAGCGTGAGTCACGCGCGCAGGGAGAGCGCGAGGCGGCCTCTCCCTCCCCCCTTCTTCCTCCGGCCCGGCCCAGACCGGTTCCAACCTGCTGGGGCCGGTCCCAACTGCCTCCAACTGCCACCAGCCTCTGGTTTGGCCGAGGGGCGGGAAACGCGGTCCCGGCCGCCGAGTGGGAAAGGCGGGAGCCCGGGGATGAGGAGCGCGCGCTCGCGGGGCCGGGCCTTCGAGGCCTGACCGCCCCTCAGGCCGTGAACACTACAGGCCGGGCTCCCTCGGGCCGGCGAGACGTCCGGGCCGCGAGCAGGACGCGGGCCCGGCGGGGGCCGCCTGGGGAGCGGGGCGGCCCGGAGGAGACCCCCGGGGCCCGCCTGCGAGGCCATCCGTGCCTGAAGTCACTCAAACACAGCCCCTCAGAGAAACGCCCGGAGCCGGAGCCGTGTGTGCGCGCGCGCGCCCCCGTGCCCGGCGCCCCTGGCCGGCACGGAACCCCAGGACCCCCGAACGTGGCGCTGGGGGGTCCAGTGGGAGCACCCCGGCCGTGGGTGTTGCCGTCTGCACGGCACCGGAGCGCCGCGCGGGGCCGAGCTCCCGCGTGGGGCCAGGGCGGGCTCCCGTGTGCCCCCACGCCCCGGCGCCCCTGGGCAGCCTGCGGGGTGGACCCGAGACCCGGCAGCAGGAAGCGGCTGTTGGAGCAGAAACCAAAGTGGGCGGGAGGAGCCCTTGTCACTCACGAGCGAGCCCTGCGGGGGAGCTTCCGGGGTGCGGGCTCGGGCTCCAGGGAGCGTTGTGGCTTTGCTGCGGGGCGCCCTGGTGCTGGCTGAGACCCGGGGGGCTCCCCGCCCGCAGGGTGTCCCCGGCCATGGGTCCTCTGCTGTGGCCCTGGCTTGGCTGGTCCGGCCCCTGGGTCCTCCGCTGTGGCCCTGGCTTGGCTGGTCCGCCCAGCTGGGTCCTCCGCTGTGGCCCTGGCTTGGCTGGTCCGCCCAGCTGGGTCCTCCGCTGTGGCCCTGGCTTGGCTGGTCCTTCCAGCTGGGTCCTCCGCTGTGGCCCTGGCTTGGCTGGTCCGCCCAGCTGGGTCCTCCGCTGTGGCCCTGGCTTGGCTGGTCCGCTGCGTTGGTTTGTTTTCCTGCCACCGCACTGCCGTGGGTCACCTAATTGGAACTCCTTCCTAATCTCCGGCTGCTGGGATGACATTTTGCCCACATCCCGAGTCGCGGAAGCCTCGGGGCCAGCAGCCTGCGTCTCTGCGCGGTGTTGTGGACTTTGCCCCCCTTAGGCCTCTGATCATTTTGGGGTGGACGGATGAAGCGAGTGAACCTCTGTCACCTCTGTCAGTGTCTGGCGCTGTGTCCCCTTGATTCTGACTTTAAAGTCTGTCTCCTCCCGTGGGGACTGGGTGCCGGGTAATTGCGCTTGGCTCCCGAGCTGTCTCTAAACCAGCAGATGAGGTGGCCCAGCCTGACTGATGGGAAGCTGTTGGTATCCCTGTCTCTGTCGGTCTGGGTGTGTGTGTTTATCTCAAAAAATCATGACTAGAAATCGGCTGTCTGGGTAGATCGCCGTGCATTCTTCCTCTTACCTCGCCTGACCCGCAGCTCGGGGACACCTGTGATGGCGCCGGGATGCTTGGGGGCTGGTAGTTATTTTGTAAGTGGGCTCCTTCCTTGCCCATAGGATTAGGGGACAGAAACACTTTGATTTTGCTACTTAATGTTTGCGATAAACTTTTAGCTGTCTAGCATCTTTTTAGTGTCCCTTGCAGAATGAACTTCCAGAATTTGTTCAATTATGGCCTTACCTAGGGCATTGAACCCATTGTTGGATATAGATACACCTCCCCACTTTAAGATTGATTTATTTGGAAGAGCGATCTCCCATCCTCTGGTTCACTGCCCAGATGGCTGTAATGGTGGGGCAGGTCCAGGCCAAGCTGCATCCAGGTCTCCCACATGGTGGCAGTAGGGGCCTCCGCTGCTGCTTTCTCAGGCGCATTAGCAGGGAGCTGGGTTGGGAGCAGAGCAGTTGGGACTCGAGCTGGCTCCAGTGCGGAATGCCAGTGTAGACAGCAGCACTGCCCCTCAGTGCCAGCCCTCTCTTTTCTTAGTGTTTGTTTTTTACCTTATACGTTTTCTGCCTCATATTTGCAGTAATCTAGAAAAACTTGCATTAAAGTTGAATCTTACCTATTATGATTGCAGTCATTCTGCAGTTACAGCAAACAGTTAAATCCACCGAAAGCAAAAATTGTTTTCTTGCGGGCTTGCCCTTTGTTCTTGTACTGCAATAAAGTTTTTAAGAGTCTGAGCTCTCCTTTTCTTAAACCAAGAGGATTATTCATAACATAGTTTGAAGGATAATTATTTTGTCATTTTTTTTTTCTGACCCCTTGAATAATCTTGTTTAATCCTTTCAGCAAATTAACGTAGCCAGGTGTTTGTGTTAGATTTAAGGAATCCAACCGTTTTAGGAAAACAGTTCTCAATTTCCTGTGTTGTACAGCTCGAAGTATTTGATTAGCACTCGGTAAAATAATAACATAGATACTCTTCCAACACAAGAACCACATGATACCCTTTAACTGGGAGGTTTGTCTTTTAATTTGGTAAAGACTAAATTTAAGCCAGCTTTATTTATAGCAGGTCCATTTTGTATATTACAAGGGTTTTGTAAAGACAGGCATAAAGAATGGGAAATTTTGCTTTTTGAATTTGAGACAGACACACAGTTCCCATCTGTTTACTCTCCAAATGCCTGCAGTGGGCCGCCTGGGCTGGGCTGCAGCCAGCAGCACAAATGCAATCCAGGTCTCCACCTGGAGCAGAAACCCAGTTACTAGAGCCCTCACTGCCACGTTAGCAGGAAACTGGAGTCAGGAGCTGGAGTTGGGTATGGAATCCACACACTGGGATACGGGGTGTGGGCGTCTGCCGGGGTCTGAACTGCTGGGCTAAATGCAAGCCCCAGTTGGGCTTTTTACTGTGTAATAATTATATATATATATATATATATATATATATAATATATGTGTTTATTTTTAAAAGACTTATTTTATTTGAAGGTAGAGTTATGGAGGGGGGAGAGGTCTTCGGTCTACTGGCTCACTCCCCAGATGGCACAACAGCCAGAGCTGAGCCGATCCAAAGCCAGGAGCCTGGAGCTTCTTCTGGGTCTTCCATGCAGAGCAGAGACCCAAGGACTTGGGCCGTCTTCTGCTGCTTTCCTAGGCCATAGCAGAGAGCTGGATTGGAAGTCGGGCAGCCAGAATTTGAACCTGCTCCCATATGGGATACCGACACTGCAGGCGGCAGCTTTATCCACTACACCACAGTACCAGCCCTTATTTATTTATTTATTTTATTTTGTAATTTATTTGAAAGACATAGTTACAGGGTGGGAGAGATAGAGATGAGAGATTTCTCTTCAGCCTGCTGTGTCACTCCCCAAATGGCTGCACCGGTCCACTGGGCCAAAAGCTGGGAGCCAGGAGCTTCTTCCGTGTCCCCCACGTGGTTGCAGGGGCCCAAGGACTTGGCTGTTTCCTGCTGCTATCCCAGGCACATCAGCCAGGACTTGAACTGGGGCCCATGTAGGGTGCCAGCATTGCAGCTGGTGGCTTAACCTGTGCCTCAGCACCAGTCCCAATATTTACATATTTTTCAAGATAATTATTAAAAGTATGTAGTTGAAAGATCACAAAAAAATGCCATCTAAGGTTTTTGTTTGTTTGTTTTTAATTTTATTTATTTATTTAGACAGGCAGAGTGGATAGTGAGAGAGACAGAGAGAAAGGTCTTCCTTTTTGCCGTTGGTTCACCCTCCAATGGCCGCTGCGGCCAGCGCATCTCGCTGATCCGAAGCCAGGAGCCAGGTGCTTCTCCTGGTCTCCCATGCGGGTGCAGGGCCCAAGGACTTGGGCCATCCTCCACTGCCTTCCCGGGCCATAGCAGAGAGCTTGCCTGGAAGAGGGGCAACCGGGATAGAATCTGGCACTCTGACCGGGACTAGAACCCGGTGTGCCGGCGCCGCAAGGCGGAGGATTAGCCTGTTAAGCCACGGCGCCGGCCTTGTTTTGTTTTTTTGATAGGGAGAGTTAGTGAAGGAGAGAGACAGAGAGAAAGGTCCTCCCTCCGTTGGTTCACCCCCCAAATGACCGCTACGGCGCACCGACCAGGAGCCAGGAGCTTCCTCCTGGTCTCCCATGCTGGTGCAGGGCCCAAGCACTTGGGCTATCCTCCACTGCACTCCCGGGCCACAGCAGAGAGCTGGACTGGAAGAGGAGCAACCGGGACCAGAACCCGGGGCCCATTTGGGATTCCAGCGCGGCAGGCGGAGGATTAGCTAAGTGAGCCATGGCGCCGGTCCCTAGATTTTTTTTTTAATAAAGCTTTTGTTTTTAAATATGAAAGATTGGGGCCAGTGCTGTGGCGCAGTGGGTTAACACCCTGGCCTGAAGCACCCGCATCCCATATGGGCGCCGGTTTGAGACCTGGCTGCTCCACTTCCGATGCAGCTCTCTGCTATGGCCTAGGAAAGCAGTGGAAGATGGCCCAAGTCCTTGGGTCCCTGCACCCATGTGGGAGGCCCGGAAGAAGCCCCTGGCTCCTGGCTTCAGATTGGCGCAGCTCTGGCCCTTGCGACCATCTGAGGAGTGATCAGCAGATGGAAGACTTTCTCTCTCTCCTCTCTCTGTGTAACTCTGACTTTTGGATAAATAAATACATCTTAAAAAAAATATATGAAAGGTTGTGGGCAGTGAGGGTCTCTTCCATTGGCTGGTTCACTTCCGCAAATGCCCACAACAGCTGGGGCTGTGAGCAGGGTGAAGCTAGGAGCCGAGAGACCATCCAGGTCTCACACTTGCATGGCAGAGTCCCAGGTGCTTGAGTCGTGGTCTCTGCTGTCCTCCTCGCACATCGGCAGAAAGCTGGGTTGGAACTGACAACCTCGCATCGCAAGCAGCAGCTTAAACTGCTGTGCCACAGCACCTGCCCTGCGAGATAATTTTTTTTTTTTTTAAGATTTATTTATTTATTTGAAAGTCAGTTAAACAGAGAGGCAGAGGCAGAGGCAGAAAGAGGTCTTCCACCCGCTGGTTCACTCCCCAGTTGGCCACAATGGCTGGAGCTGTGCCAATCCAGAGCCAGGAGATTCTTCCAGGTCTCCCATGTGAGTGTGGGGGCCCAAAGACTTGGGCCATCTTCTACTGCTTTCCCAGGCCATAGCAGAGAGCCGGATCGGAAGTGGAGCAGCCAGCACATAAACCAGCGCCCATATCGGGTGCCAGCCTGCAGGCGGTGGCTTCACCCTCTACACCACAGCACCGGCCCCCTGCTAGATAATTTCTGGCAGGTAGCTGGCAGATAAATGCTTTATAGCCTGTCTACCCAGGAGTCATTTAATTTAGGACAGGTTTCCTGGACATCATTAAGTGAATGTAATGTAGCAGTATAACTATTTTGAGGCACTTTTGTTAGCTTTTACATTACATAAATGTCATAAACTTCACTTGATTGCATCTGATTGTGCTTTGGAAAATCCAGGAAATGAACATGTGTTTAAGTCATTATTGCAAATTGCAATAAAATTGTAAATACACTGTAAGAGTACTACTTGGTCGCACAGCAGAAGTCACTGGGAGCGTTACTTAGCAACCTCAGAGAGAATGGGTTAAATTACCAATGAACACGTCTGGATCTTGTTTATCAGGTAGAACTAATTCCTCGCAGGACAAAAATTAAAGGCTCATTGTGGCTGTTAATCAAGCCCACAAAGTTTCCATTGATGAGTGTTAAGTACCTGTTGTTGAGAGGAGACTGTTAGCCTAACACCTGGCTGATATTTGCTATGATCTAAATCAATAATTAAAGTTAAAATTTGCTTAATGGTTAAGTTTTTTTGTTTTAACCCAGCTATATTAGATACTAAAGAAGGCTTCCCCACAATCCATATGCGTCTGCTTTGACTGGTGGTTTCTGGCATCCTGCAAAGACTCTGACTTATTGTGAGGGCAGCTGGACAACCCTGAGAACAACTTAGCAAAATGCATCTTGGGCACACCCTGTAGAGGAGCGCTTCTCTGCAGATAGCGCCCCAGATAAGTGCACAAAAGCAAGACACTCTCGTGGACCTACTTCTCTCGCTCCAACACCCCGATGCCTGAAGGTGAGGTCTTTCTGGGTGTCTAAGAAGCCGTGAGCACGCTGAGGGCGGGAGAGCCCTGCTACAGCCTGGACACGTGCCCATGCAGGCTCTTCCGCCAGACCTCGGCCTAGACAGAGGCTACTTCCTCAATAGGAGAGACCCCAGGTCAGAAGAGTGATAAAAATAAGGTGGTATTTAAATAGTGGATCGATCTATGGATTATTTTCCCAAAACGGGGCAGTATCTGCTTAATGATTAAGTCTTCTGTTTTGTTGTGTGTTTTTTTAATCCAGCTATGCATGCTACTGCAGGAGGTTTTCCATTGTCCAGTATGCATCCTCTGTATTTTGAAATGACAACTATGGGCAGTTATGGCTCATCCTAGTAGATTGTCTCCCCTTCTGTTAACGTCCTGGATGAATTTGGGGCACACTAATGTGTTATGTGAAGAAGGATGTTCAATGTAAGTTCCTTTGCTGTTCTTAGCCTGTAATACATATATATATATATGTATATGAATTACTGTTAGCCTAATTGATAAAAATGCCAAGGGGTTGGGTTTAGGATCCTTGTGAACACTGTAGTTTTCTTATTTTCTTAATGAAGAGATACTTGATAGATTCAGCCCAGCCAGGAGTCCTAAAGTACTGCTTGAGCAGTAGACATCTCCAAGATCAGTGACTGTGATAATAGAGTTAGGGTTTATTTTTGGGATAATAGAAGTGTTCTGGAATAGTGGTAATGGTTACACACGTGGTGAGTGTGCTAAAAATCACTGAAATGTATAAAGTGGTGAGTTTTTCTGTGGTCTGAATTATACCAGGTTGTTGTTGTTTTGTTTCGTTTTTAAGTCCTGCTATAGTAGAGTGGCCTTGGGCACACGCCTGGTGCCAGGGCTCAGCAGCAGCTGGTCGTGAGAAAGCTCTGGCTTGCAGAAGGCTGCTCTGTGCACTCTTCCCAGCCACCTGAACCACTTGGCTCCGTCCCTCAGTGTCCATTCTAGGTGAATGCCCGCTGTCTAAGCTTGTGGAAATGATGTAAGAAGGGGACGCTCAGAAAGTTTGAGACTCCTAGTTGTTGATGGTTACTGTACTTTATTCTTTTTTTTTTTTTTTTAATTTTTTTTTTGACAGGCAGAGTGGACAGTAGAGGGAGACAGAGAGAAAGGTCTTCCTTTTTGCCGTTGGTTCACCCTCCAATGGCCGCCGCGGTAGGCACGCTGCAGCCGGCACACCACGCTGTTCCGATGGCAGGAGCCAGGTGCTTCTCCTGGTCTCCCATGGGGTGCAGGACCCAAGCACTTGGGCCATCCTCCACTGCACTCCCTGGCCACAGCAGAGAGCTGGCCTGGAAGAGGGGCAACCGGGACAGGATCGGTGCCCCGACTGGGGCTAGAACCCGGTGTGCCGGCGCCGCAAGGCGGAGGATTAGCCTAGTGAGCCGCGGCGCCAGCCCGGTTACTGTACTTTAAATTGTAGCTAAATTGATAGCCATTGTCAAGGCAATTGTGGTTGTTTGCAAGAGCTTTAAATGTCCTTATTTTTCTATTAAAACATAATAAATACAATGAAGACATAGCAAAATTGAAAAAATAGTAAATAATAAATAGACAGCCATTACAAAGAACAAGCAGGTTTCCCCCAGTCCCTGTGCACAGGAGTTGTGATGACTCCTGAGGTGGGTGGGAGGAGGAGGTGGAGGTTGCTGTCCTGCTTCAGGTACTGTGATGACTGTTCTAGGCCCACACGGGCCTTCATTTAAGGACAGGCCATGTGTTTTAGACATCTAAAACTATGTCAATGGCTATATTATTTCAAGTAATCACAACACTTTTATTATCTCTCTCTGAAGTCCCTCAACTTTGACCCCTTTTTTCTTGCCCGTGTGTAGAATTTGACAGCAGTGTCAAGAGCTGAGGAGAAGAGAAGATAGAAAGGAGTCTAGCAGCTTAAACTCTCAAGCGTACCCTGTGCGATGACCTTCCTGCTGGGGCTCCACTCCCTTAGGGGACAGAGACACTGAGGCCCATGCGGCATTGCATGTCGTGTCTGCGCTGACTCACGTCGCCTCCCTTTCCTTGGTCTCTCACATATCACAGTTTGCCTTTCGTGTTCCCAAGTTTCCTGGTGGTGTTGGAAATACCATATGGCCACCATACGTCCTAACAAAATGACTTGTGATGAGGAGGGGGACGGTCTGGGTCCCATCTTCCTGTGAGATTTGGCCTCTTCACCCCTCTGTCCTCACTAAAGAGGGGGGAGTTACGCTTAGAAAGAAGAGGTTGGTAAGAACTTTTTGCATGATGTTTTATGCGTTGAAAGCCTCAACTAGTATTTTTTATATCTAGCTTTTACTAATTTTGGTAAGACTATTACTATATCTTTTTAATGTCATTTTTACTTAAGAGATGCCAGGCATTTCGTGGTGTGCTGCTTTGGGATTTGTGTGAATGAAACCCAACTAAACATAACACGAATTAGAGACTAGTACTTGTATTTCCTGATTAAAATAAACTAGCTAATTTACATTTTACTATTGAAGTAAGACTACTCTATGATGAATACTTAAGATGTATATTAAATATCCAGTGGAGCATATTAAAGTTAACATTTCTGTTTTCATTTTGGTAACAGTATATGGTATTGTCATTATAGCCCCCAAAAACTCTCCCTGATATGCTCCAAGTAGCTTCTGCTGTGGGGTGCTTCTTGCTACTCCTGTTTTTCCTTTAGCTCAGTTAAGAAAGGCTGAGTTAAGCCGGCGCCGCGGCTCACTAGGCTAATCCTCCACCTTGCGGCGCCGGCACACCGGGTTCTAGTCCCGGTCGGGGCGCCAGATTCTGTCCCGGTTGCCCCTCTTCCAGGCCAGCTCTCTGCTGTGGCCAGGGAGTGCAGTGGAGGATGGCCCAAGTGCTTGGGTCCTGCACCCCCCATGGGAGACCAGGATAAGCACCTGGCTCCTGCCATCGGAACAGCGTGGTGCGCCGGCCGCAGCGCGCTACCGCGGCGGCCATTGGAGGGTGAACCAACGGCAAAAAGGAAGACCTTTCTCTCTGTCTCTCTCTCACTGTCCACTCTGCCTGTCAAAAAAAAAAAAAAAGAAAGGCTGAGTTGCAGTCAGCAGGTGGCTAAGAGGACTGACTTCAGGGTCACACTACCTTGTTTGAGGCCCAGCTCTGCCACTTTATTAGCTGTGGGGCCTTGGGCGAGTGGTTTACCTTTTTGTATCAGATTCCTGAAAAGAGCAGTTGTACTTGTCTCATGGGCTTAGTGTGAGGATTAAATGCTTCAATGTATACAAAGCACCTGAAGTCTGAGCACAGTGTAAGGACTGTGTCGCCTGGGGTCAGGCCCAGGGAGCTTCAGTTGTGTTGCTGCTTCCTTCTGCGGCCTGAGTCGGATGCCTTCTCTAGCTGCTGCTGCGCTAACCAGACCTCGGTCCCTAAGGCGCGTGCTGGTCCGGACACAGCACTCCCCTCCACTGCCGCTCCACTCTTCCTTCCGTCCCGTCTTTGTGGGGCCTCCTGTGCACTGTCCCTGTTGCACAGGACGCGTGGCTCTCTTGGAGCCAAATGGTTTGCTGTGCAGGAAATAGTATACAGAATAACATGTCATCACATGTCATAAAGGTCAGCTATGTACAGAGAAACTTTGACTAAAGTTAAGGTATTATCTAATTTGGAGGAGAACAGCCAGCATAGTTAGTGTTCCTGTGACGCTGTCAACGTCCGTGCCCCCGACAGGAGCAGTCTCCGTTTCTGCAGCTCTAGGCTCTGTAGGCAGAGGGATAATTGCAAAAGCAGGAAGCAGGGACACACAGGACGAATTACATACCAACGTCGCACCTTTCATGGCTGTTGTTAGTTCTTGGGACCAGGACTGCTCCCTGTGTCAGACCTCTTGTGAGCCCCAGTGAAAAGTGGGCCAAGATAACTGGCCACTGGATGGATGCCCACCTTACAGCCCTGACTTGCTTTGGTATCCGGAGTACTTGCACTGTGGATCCTGTGGGTGTAACTGCACAAGAGGGTGGTTTCGTGTCTAGGGGGTTCATACTGACCCTGAGACCTTACTGTATTTACCCTTTGTGTGAAGGCCATCAGAGGCTGCCTGAGAGTCAGACAGCCTTCGGGATTCCATAGACACTTAGCTTATGTGCCTGATGTTCCCTTTGCAATCTTTGTAGATGCATGGTATTGTCTAAGACTTGTTCAGATATTTACCTACACTAATGTTAGCCTCATTTAGCTTTACGTTTTGTTTTGGTTTTTTTTTTTAGAATTACTTTATTTATTTGAAAGACAGAGTTACAGAGAGAGGCAGAGCCAGAGAGAGCAAGAGAGGTCTTCTATTCTGATTTACTCCCCAGATGACTGCGACAGACAGAGCTGAGTTGATCAGGAGCCAGGAGCCTCCTCCAGGTCTCCCATGCGGCTGCAGGGGCCCAAGGACTTGGGTCATCCTCCACTGCTTTCCCAGGACACAGCAGAGAGCTGGACCAGAAGAGGAGCAGCCGGGACTTGAACCAGCGCCCATATGGGATGCCGGCACCACAGGCTGAGGCTTTAACCCACTGCGCCACAGCGCTGGCCCCCTTTTTTTAAAGATTTATTTGTTTATTTGAAAGGCGGGGTTACAGAGGGGGAGGCAGAGGCAGAGAGAAAGGCTTGTATCCGCTGGTCCATTCCCTAAATGGCTGCAGTGGGCAGGGCTAAAAATCTGGGCTAGACCAGGCCAGGAACTTCATGCAGATCTCCCACTGGGTAGAGGGGCCCAAACACTCGGGCCATCTGCCACTGTGTATTAGCAGCTTAACCCACTGTGCCACAGTGGCAGCCCCCACGGCTCACTTTAGGAGCTCTTCTGACTCACCTGTCCTTTAATTTTGGATTAGGATAGGTTCCCCATCAAGTTGCTGTGAACATCATGGATTTCTTTACTAACAGGTTTTTCTTTTTGCATTCTAAAAGTAATTACAATTACAGTTAGGAAAGGTCAAGATAACCCTGAAAGTCAGTAATGCTGGATGGATATTTGCTTCTGCAAAATTGTAGTCCAGGTACATACTTTTGTTTTTTCTTTCACTTAATACGTCTGTAGTTTGATTCCAGCTTTTGCCAAACAGTCATCATAATGCTCCTCAGAGGGGAAGTAGAGGAAGGGATTTGGTAGTGTGTGTGCAGTGGTCTGCACGTGGTCTCGGCAGCATTCACAGAGGAGGGGCCGAGTGCCAGCCATTCCACTGGTGGTGGCTTTTTTTTTTTTTTTTTTTTTTTGACAGAGTTAGAGAGACAGAGAGACAGATTCTATTCTGCACATGAGATTAAAGGTTTCAGTTTCCCTGTTCAGCTGAAGGACAAGGCTGAGAAGACTTTGTGTGAAGGTAAAGGACTTACCACCTTCTTAATTCCAGGAAAAGCATCCAAGTCAGAGATGAGAGTTGCTTCTGCCTGTTCATTGGGTTAGTGGAGCGTCTGTGTGCAGGGTTTGCCCCACTTGGGACGCCTTTGGTTTTTCCTTGTCATTTGGCATACGCTTTTTTTTTTTTTTTTTTTTAATAAGGCTACCTTTTTATTTATTTTGTTTCATTTGAGAGACAAAGAAACTACTCATCTGCCTGTGGGTAGCAGGCAGGGGTCCAGGTGCTTTGAGCCATCACCTGCTGTTTCCCAGGGTACCTGTTAGCAGGAGGCTGGGATCAAAAGTGGAGTCAAGACTTTTTTTTCTTTCTTTTTATTTTTTTTTAAGATTTATTTTATTTATTTGAAAGAGTTACAGAGAGAGGTAGAGACAGAGAGAGAGAGGGGTCTTCCGTCCGCTGGTTCATTCCCCAGATGGCCGCAATGGCTGGAGCTTAGCCGATCCGGAGCCAGGAGCTAGGAGCTTCTTCTGGGTCTCCCACACAGGTGCAGGAGCCCAAGGACTTGGGCCATCTTCTACTGCTATCCCAGGCCATAGTAGAGAGCTGCATCAGAAGTGGAGCAGCCGGGACTCAAACCAGAACCCATATGGGATACCGGCGCTTCAGGCCAGGGCTTTAACCCCCTGTGCCACAATGTCAGTCCCTGGAGTCAGGACTTGAACTCTAGTAGTGGGATGTGGGATGTGGGGATCCCAAGTGGTTTTTTTTTTTTTTCTTTTTTTTTTAAAGATTTGTTTATTTTTTGAAATGCAGAGTTTTAGAGGCTGAGGCAGAGGGAGAGAGGTCTTCCATCCTCTGTTCACTCCCCAGATGGCCGTGGTGGCTGGAGCTGCACTGATGCAGCGCCAGGAGCTTCTTCTGGGTCTCCCATGGGGTGCAGGGGCCAAGGGGTTGGGCCATCTTCTGCTGCTTTCCCAGGCCACAGCAGAGAGCTGGATTGGCAGTGGAGCAGCCAGGACTCGAACAGTGCCCATATGGGATGCTGGCAGTGCAGGCAGTGGCTTTACTTGCTTTGCCACAGCGCCGGCCCCCCAAGTGGTGTCTCAACCACCGAGTCAGTGGCCACAGTGGCGCATGTCTTGAGCACCTGCGGTGAGTTGACTCTGCACAGGGTTACAAAGATGGACAGATGTGGCTGCTTACAAATCAGTCAGCTGTGGTGGCCTTACCGGCTGTTTTCACACAGTGCTGTAGGACGTGGAAGAAGACACTGGGCTGGCAGGGTCGGAGAAGCCTCTGGATGGAGAAGAAACAGAGGGTGTCCTGGACAAAGGGGACAAGATGACCCAAGTGTGGAGCTATGAGGAGAGAGTGTGATGGAGATACCAACCTTCTAGATTCAAATCCAGCCCACTACCTGCTTCTGTGTGGTACATGAACTAAGATCAGTCTTACATGTTTCTTTGTAGATATTTATTTATTTGAAAGATTTAGAGGAGGAGAAACAGAGGTCGTCCATCTGTTGGTTCACTCCCCAGGCGGCCAGAACAGCCAGGGCTGGTGCAGGCTAAAGCCAGGAGCCAGAAGCTTCATCTGGGTCGCCCACATGAGTGTAGAGGCCCAAGCACTTGGGCCATCTTTGGCTGCTTTTCCCAAGCCAAATCCAGGGAGCTGGATTGGAAGTGGAACAGCTAGGACTTGAACCACCACCCATAAGGAATGCTGGCATCACAGGCGGCAGGCAGCCTAAGCTACTGTATCACAATACTGGCCCCTTTTATATTTTTTAATGATTGAGAAAGTATTTCATGACATATAAGTAGTTTTATTTGAACCATTCTCATTCAGCTTGTATGGAATCAAGGCTGTGGCTGCAGCTGCAGGGCTGAGTGGCTGCAGTGGAGACTGTGTGGCTTTGCCTAGGCTTCGTGCACCCAGCAGGTCCTGTGTCAGATGGATCAGCGCAGCACAACGCTTATTCTTTGTTACCAGTGCATTTCTCTCATGTCAAAACAAGAGGAAGAGAATAAATGAACTTGGAATGTTGGCACTTTTAAGGCACAAAGTATGGAGTATTTTATAGAACTTGGTAGCAAACATTTAATAAAGATAGCTGTGCTGAAAAGATACCATAACGATCACCAGACCAAGTGCTCGTCACACCACTCCCAACTCGCTAGGAAGCAGATGTTCAGAACAATTAAGAGGAAATATTTCTCCTTTTTTTTTTTTTTTAAGGTTTATTTTTTATTTGAAAGATTTAGAGAGAGAGGTAGAGACACAGAGGGAGAGGTTTTCCATCTGCTGGTTCACTCCCCAAATGGCTGCAATGGCCATAGCTGAGCTGATCCGAAGCCAGGAGCCTCTTCTGGGTTTCCACGTGGGTGCAGGGGCCCAAGGACTTGAGCCATCTCCTACTGTTTTCCCGGCCATAGCAGAGAGCTGGGTTGGAAGTAATGCATCCGAGTCTTGAACCAGTGCCCATATGGGATGCTGGCACTGCAAATGGCGCTTTACCCCCTAGGCCACAGCACCAGCCCCAGCACTAATTCTGTTGTGTTCAACTGTTTTCCAGAGAAAACAGACTTAGGGAAGATAACATTTCTCAAAATCTTGAGGACATTGGGAGTAATAGCAATAGTCAGAAGACAAATGGGGCTGGCTCTGTGGCATAGTAGGTTAAGCCTCCGCCTGTGGTGCTGGCATCCTGTGTCGGCACTGGTTTGATTCTCAGATGCTCCACTTCTGATCCACCTCCATGCTAATGGCCTGGGAAAGCAGCAGAGGGCTTGGACCCCTGCACCTATGTGGGAGGCCAGGATGAAGTTCCTGGCTTCAGACCAGCCCAGCCCTGGCTGTTGCAGCCATTTGAGGGAGTGAACCAGCAG